>NC_064893.1:25900000-26130000 GCF_929443795.1 Astur gentilis
GCCGCACAGTTTTCTAGCTGAAGATCATCCAAAATACATGAATACATCTTGGCCTTTGGGAAGGGCTGTATTCACAGAGCATTTAAATGAGTTTTTTCAGATATTGCATGAAGATATTTTTGCACTCATAAGGGAATAATGCAGATCTGTCTAAGGTTCCCTGTACCAGCAAAGCTATCTCTCTCTGGAACATGCTACAGAATGGGTAAGAGCTTCATATGCAAAAATTGAGAGTTTTAAGACCATATTTTAAAACTGCGATCAGCTTTTTTTTTAAACGCAATTGATAACGTGAGTTGCGTATATGCATCCTTGCACATCCGAGGACTGGTCATCTTTGTGTGATCTCACCTGGTTTATCCACATATTAGTCACTGATGCAAATCAGACATGCAATATTTGTACACTTTCTATAATGTAGGTCTTAATGACTCACCTTCCAAAACAAAACTAATGATGTTGAAGAGCAATATGCAAATATTTTCTCTTTGACAATGACGTCTTCAAGAAGCAGCCGAGAATCCTGTATCATTAGTAAGGCCAATCAACTTATTCATAGTAAACAACTAAGTCAATGAGCTCAGTCTCTTCTCCTGTTCGCAATTAACTTTGAATTACTTGCACATTTTTCAAAGGTATTCAATATCCAACATTTATTTTGAGTTATGGCCAGACTTATGAAGGTATTTTGTCAACAGGAGCTGGACACATACACTGCTCAGGCATTTTTCAAAACTCATTAAGGACTTCCTACGTTTTGTCTGTATCTGGTCCTAATTTTTGGTCTTTATGGTGGACAGAGGCTTATTCTGTTAGTGGTCTCTGCACTTTTGGACACTGACATGGGTTACTTAGACTGAGTGGACTCAAATCACATGGTATTATTTTTTGCTCCCATTAGACTGCATTTAGTTACTATATCCATATTTAAAATCTGCTTTCCATAAATGTTATGCAACATTCCCTTAAAAATTGCTGCTTCAGTTAACATTTCTGCCCATAAATCAGTCACTGGAATATTCAGAGAAAGCAAATATGAAAGGGGTGTGAACACAGCTGAAGGCTATTCAATGTTTTATTCAAGGGAGTTTTCATGGAAAATATTTTGAGGTATTTGCTTAGTTCTAATCATTACCATGGGACGCCCTCGAAATCCAATAGTAACTGAAGTGCCAAAACTTGAAAGCAATTAAGTATGTTTGAAGAAAGAAATTTTCATTTTATGTTTGTGTTGAAATTTTGGTGCAGGAAGGAGGCAGCCCAGCTGAGCCAAATTCCACAATTCTCTCAGCCTTCAGCGGTTTGGAAGGCCACAGATCTAACCTAAGATCTACGAGACCCTCTGTAACTACAGGGAGCTTTTGTTTTCTGTCAATATTTTTGCCAGGCACTTGGCTATTGCTGAACTCCGAGCGGAGGCAGGCTGTTTGCATTTCCTGTGAAATACCGCGGGCAACAAAAGTGTGTTGGGATAGAGGTCCTGGTGGAAAAGCACCAGGTTTTAGTTTTGTCTACGTCCAGGAGAGCAGTATAGCGGAGCGGCATCTGAGCTGGTGCTGAAGTAGCTCAAGTACCAAGAACAAAATAGCCAATAAATTTGCAATGGACAAATTAGCCCACGCAGAGCGTCCCCTCCATTTGAGGTCAGGCACTTTTAGGAGACAAGTTTTGCAAGCTGCTGGTGACATAAAAGGTACTGAACCTATGCAGCCCTTATTTTCCATTTTAATGGGAGTTGAAGAAGCTGATCAGATCACAAATGCACTCAATAATGTGATGAATGGCACCTTCAACAGACTACTAAAAACTTTCCATGGTGCTAGGGCTTCACCGTGCCTTCTTTTATTGTATATTAGCAGCCAGAGATGCTGCACGCACTGAAATGTGAGAAGGATTTTCATGCTTGTAAGAGTTCAGCATCAAGCTATAGCTGAGCATTAGCACTCCTCTTACTTTACATTCAAAGGGTTCTTTGTCTGGGCTGCATATTCAGAGAGATAACAACAATGAGAATTCATGGAAATTCAGTGCCCTCTTCCTCTCCCCTGATAAAGCACAAGATAATAAAGACATTGCATCTGAAATGTATTTGGTCGAATTTTGGAAGGCCAAAATATGAAGGCATTTCATAAATTAGGATGGATGGGTGAACTCTTGTAGCATAAAAGAATGCCAAAGAACCATACAGGTTTTTTTTTTTTCCCCCTTCAGGATTGAGCACTTAACAGCTATTCAATTACTGTTTCAAGATAAAGCACAAATGCAACAGCTACTTTACACTATACTTCATATTTTACTTTCTCATGAATATAGAATTGTATTGCTGATCACACAAGCATCACACATCTAAGTCCTAATATCCACAGCCTCAAAAAAACCTGATGCTACAGAAAAGGATTCTTTTTTATCGCATTTCAATTGTCTGAATACTCAGAGAACTGTAGAATCTCCCAGCTGCTAGAGGCTTTCATTTAAAAAAAAACCAGGAGGCAATTATATGCTATACATTTTGGGAGCTCATTTATGGGGTACAAAGAAGATCTTGGCAGATTTTGTTATATATGATCAGCTAAATCACGCAAGCCTAACTGAAAACCACAGATCCATGTATTCTTAGAGCCAATCAACATAGTAGACAAGCAACATTTGTTAACTGTTCTGACATCTTCCTTTGGCTTTACAAGTCAGGATTTATGCTCACGATGTTCTTTGCAAATATGAACTACAGTATTTGTTTCGTATTTTATACGCGTTCTAGCATGCTTTGTCTGTTGGGGATTGGTTGACTCTAGCCATAGATACTGAATTAGAAAAACCTCCTAATTCCTGGGAGTGCTGGGAGTCCCGTGATATAAGCAGTGACAAAACCCTCAGCATTTGTCAAGTGCCTATCAGTCTTCACTGTAGGTAGTCTCCTAACACGGACGAAATTTCTGTGAGTATTAATAACAGTTGCTCAGTGGTGTCTGACAAAGCAGAAAACCACCCTACAAAACCAGCAAAGTGATTACTGGCACCTTTGCTGGCAGCTGGATTAGAATGGTTTCTGGAGACTAAAAAGACTGGCTCATTCGGAGGTGACTGCTCCAGCTGAGGAGGTTAAGGGATATCATCGATGGGGCCAGGGTTGTGCAAGAAGTACTTGTACATCACTGCCTGCACTGTGGCTGTTTCCTGAGGACACAGTTCAGTTGCTTTAATAATTCTCCTGTTTCTGTGCAATAGTGGTTTCAACAGAGTTTGAACACCTGGACTTGAACGTGGCGTGAAAAACACACCGTTGTTTCCTTTAGGAATGGGATCTTCACCAGTCAATAAAGCATTGTAATGGGGATGTTCATGAGACATGCCCTCCAGGCTCTGCCCGGGTTATTATTTAAAAAAATAACAATCGGATAACAAAGGATAAGTCTCGCGTAAATAACAGACAGTAACGTAGAACACGATACACGAGCAGAAAATATGAAATCAACATAAAAGCTACATCATATTTCTCAATATACACTGTTTGGTCCCAATTCTGCCATCAGTTGCAGGGTACAATGACTTTACACATTGTAATTGAGGGCATAATTGAACCAATTTTCTATAATCTTCTATGCATTCCCAAAACAAATCCTGAGCTACCCCAGAAACGCATTCACATTAAATGTCTCTAGGCTCCACTTTTGTCATAGATCTTTTCATTCCAATGTTTATAGTGGTGTCATTAGGAAATAGTAGAAATGTTAACATTATAACATAATGAGATATATGCAACATTTTTTTCTCTTGCAATATCAACTTTCTTGAAGTTCTGAAAACCTGAAATTTTGTAATAAGCAAGCAAATAAATAAAAAAAAAAAAGGAACAAATGGAAAGAGGAAAGGTAGATCCAGGTACTCAAAATACTAGATGCTGAACTCCTGGATAAACTTTGATACTTCTTGAGGTATGAGATTAGGAAGTAATCTCCTACACATTGGTCCAGGGAAGAAGGAAAGCATGTCTCTCATTCTAAATACTCATTTTAGATATTTAGATGCTGCAGTCAACAAGGTGCTTCAGCACACGCCTGAATCATGGCCCAGTCAGCTCACTCGGTGGCATAAAATAATGTTTGATAATTTGTACAATGCTTGAAAGATAGCTAGTGATTTGTTATCCGTAAATCCAATGAACTTTTGACATATCCTGTTGCCTGGGTGAGGCAAGACATCCATTCAGTTACTAATGGGGGAAAGTTGAGGCACAGTATGATTTGTTTTACTGATGTAAATGTCGCACAGAGCTATATTTTGTGAATGGGTGATAGATCTAATGAAAGCATTATCCCTTAGCCACAAAGTATGCTGAAGTATAATGAAATGAAACATTTTGAGGTGTTTAGGCACTCAAAACCACAGGTAGGGGCTAATAAAAATCCTTTTAAGCAACTACTGGCACAGTTGTGCGCTAATATTTTCAAAATCTGGTTGGTCAACTAATTCTCTATGAAGATGGCAGAAATTAATCCTTTTTTTCCTCCAACACTAAATAAAATAGTATATTTTGAGAACGCTGAATCATGCAAGATGCAAGTAAGCAAAACCGGAAAATTTCTTTAAAGATTTTTTTTTTTTTTTTCCTGTGAGGAAAATTCAAATTGTAAAATTCTAACTTAATGTGGAAATCTGGCAATTTCAGTGAGGCATTAGTTGGGAAAGTTTTTTAGGTCAGCCTGGGATTCTGGATAAGGGAGGAATGAGTAACACCGCCTCTGAGTAGCTAATGCCCTTGTGACTGTTAGATGTTAAAAGAGCAAACTCAGCCTTATATATCTTATTTAATCAAAGAATATATAACTTCATCAGAACTGCCTTCAACTTGCAAGTAGAAGTAAACCGCTTGTATTACTGGAAAGTATTAGAGACTCATGTTACAGCAAAACGTACAAGTTTTTTGCCTTTCTGAATTCACAGCTGAAGAAAACAAAAGGAAGAAAAAAATGTAAGAGAGAGAAGCAGCAGAAAAAGCAAAAACCACACGATATTTGTAGGAAAATCCTCTTTTTCCTTTTAATAAAATGCAAGCCTAATCTCAATTTGGCAACTCTTTTCCCTAGGGCAGGCTGTAACTGAGAGGAAATGCTGGAATCACAAGCTCTGAAGTCATCTGGGGGCTTGAAATACCGAGTGATGCGATAGTTTGTCACTGTGGCACACAATGTTAGCTGAGGGGCTGGGCATGCAAGGCATATATGCTAGATAACATTATTCGGAGACTAACCAAGACTCCATGTGGCACCGGCTCACAAAAGGGAGCTGGGAATGGGCACACATTGACACTTCTGGCTGTGAGGGAACTTCAATTTTATACCCAGTCACTGGTATTCAGGAAAAATAACAGCAGCCCAGGCCAAGCTTGAATATAGCTAATAGACTCTAGACACTTGAATATAGCTAATATACGAATAGAAACCCAAACTAGTGCACAACTAAGCTGTACGGAACTAAGTAGAATGGTTTTTCTATTGTCAGCAGGACCTGTGTCTACCAAAAGGGCACTAACGTTAACTATCATCACGGCCATACTGAGGGTACGTAATCGAAATCATCTGGAAGAGGAGCATTACCTAATGAAGGGCTGGGAATCGCTCCCCTTTGATCTAGTTTCAAGCCAACATTCCAATAAATGTGAGGGCTGTCTCTGCACGCCTGCAGTCCAGCTCTCACAACCCCTCCTCAGAGACCTGTTTCTGATGTTCCTTACAAAGAGACATTTATAAGACATCTGCATTGAAGGGCATCACGTTCCACTTCCAGCGTATGTGAGCCCATGGTCCGACAGCCAAGGACATCCATCAGTATTTGGAACCTCATCCCCTGCACATGTACACCCAGCTATCTGAGTAAGAGATGTATAAACAGCAAATTTTTTTTCAGAGATTCAAGAGAGGATAAATGGCTGGTCTAAAGTCTGGTTTCTATCTTGACTCCAGAACTGGCATTGTTGAAATAATCCTTAAGATGACCCCACTTGTCAAAAATCAAATAGGATTTGTAAAATGCTTTAAGATCATTCTAAAGGAAAGGTGCTGTAGAAATATAAGGTATTATTATTATTGCTATAATAAGACAAGCTCCCCATGTCCCTTGGCGATAATGTAGCTCACTGGTAGGGATAAACTATGGAGCCAACGTGAACCAGATTATTGCCTCATAAAATGGGACACCTGCCCTATTATCCCTTAAATAATAAGTACATAAAACAAATTTGACTGTAATAATAAAACATAATGGTGAAATATTTATGGGTAATTTTTCAATGCAGCATGCAAGGATTAAGCCATGCAATTTCTGTTGGCTTTTACAAGAGTTGCACTGTTAAATCCTCCCCATGAGGTCCAACAGAAACCAGCCTGTAATGGGTCTGTAAGTCTGCATAGCGTATGGTAAAACTAGATGGAGATCTTAAAATATGATGAACAGTCACAGATGCCACCCTTGCACTCAACCTCCAGTAGGCAGAAATGTAAGATGTACTTCAAGTAATCCAGCCAGGAACATGCTTATTAATACGGAAAACATTCTAGTCAGGTCCATACTTTCATAAAGGTGCATGCAGATAATGCAGTTGTGCCAGTATTAACAAGTGCAAATGGTTAATTAAGCCAACTTGCGAGCTTGCTTGCTGGGACTACATTCAATCACAGCAGTGACTAAGGAAACACAATTGAAATGTACAAATGCAAACTAGTCTTAGATCTCAGTTTGCAGATAAGCAGTACTGAATCCTTAATATAAACAATACCAAGTCCTTAATATGACAAACTAACAAATAATGCAGAGCATTACTTAAGGGATATCATCAGCTTACATTTTTTACATCTCAGAATTTCTCACTTACCTCTCACCTTTCTAAATTCTTGTAACTGAAAAAGCCACAGGGAGAAAAAAATATTATCCCATTTTCTGATTGTTCATTTGGCAGAACACTGCAGATAAACAGGTTTCATAATTTCTTTCATACAGTTATTTCCATATTAATTTCCCTACTCTTCTGTGGGTTGACTTCTGATGGAGCAACAAAGACAAAAAATAATTTTTAAGTAAGGAAGTGTATTTCAAAGTAAGAAATTTGTTAAAGGCGTCTGAGGCAGCAAAACCTCTAACCTGTGAGTACTTTGAATCTACTTTAGATTTTAAGTTGTCAGGGTCACATTCTCAGTTTTTGAAAAGCACTCACGTCTGGCTCCTGAGACAGAGCCTGATTTAGTCTTTTATAGGCACATAGTACATGCTCTAATTAACCCAACTTAATTTTTGAGAGCAGTCCCAACGTCTAATAGCCATGATGCAATATTTAGCAGATTATATTACTTATTATTTTATAAGACACCAAATAAAAATAAAAAGAATATCTGAACTGCACCCTTCTTTAGCACTGTCTTCCAAATAATTGGATTATTTTGATTTGCCTTTTTTTAAAGCAAGATAGGGTTATTTAAAGTCTGGCTCACTTGCTGGTTTCGTATTGCTGGCGCTTTTCCAAGCAAAAGGAAACACCTAATGTTTCCCATATATGTTCGTAGCCACTCGTGCAGTGTAGCCTTGGGTATATAGGCGAGCTGTACAGTCACAAACACCCATACAAGGACTCTTCCCATAGCCCTGAGTTTCAGTTTGCACGCGTGCACACTTGCGTGATTACCATCGCTGCCATCCTGCTACTGCAGTCATTGCCTGCACCAATTACAGGCATTTTGGCGTGTGTATTTTCAAATACATGGCTCTAACACAAAATCAATTTTTTGCCGGCAGAGCCGATACAGACAGACAGACACAATGCGCGTGTGTGCATGTGCGTGAAAATCTATTCGTGCCTTTCTTTCTCAGCGCGCTACCTCACTGCTTGAAGAGTTTCTGTGTTTTCTCTTTGTATCATTCTGGCTCGGAGTACTAAAAGCCACATCCTGTTATGTTTGGTTGCTAGGTGGAGAAATGTTATCATGGGCTTCAGCAATAATTTATCCATAGAGCTAGAGGAGCTGTCATGTACTTCTGACAGTGAGCTGCAGCACTTTATCAGCTTGCCTGTAAATCAACCGTGTGTGGGTGAAGATGCCAGCAATGTTTGATCTCTCTCAGACACTCTAATAATCTGCTTTTGTCTGATTGATTCCTTCACATCACCAAGCACATTGCAACCGAGAGTGGAGTGCCCTCTGTTTATCTCCATTGGTCATCTGCTTGAGGGCAACAGGGCAGAAAATGCTGTTCTCGCCGAGATGTAAGAGTTTTTTGGAATTAGGGGCTTTACATCATATCCTGGAGCAGGTTTAGTCCAGTAAATCAATGATAGCAGAATTGAATGCACCATAAATACCTCAAACCGTATCTCTTACAAGAATGTAAGAGTAATTCATAGAAACAGGAAAGGTAACTTTGCTGGAAAGAATTACGACCCCTACAAGCTCAAGACATGCAGGTCTTTTACGGCCTGTGTTTACATCTACCCTCTTGAACTTTGGGAAGAAATGCACCGCACACTGGCATTTGGTTCCAGGCAGTTCAGAGATAATATTGAGCAGAGCAGGACGCTGTCAGAATTGATCACCGCCTCTCAATCCAAAAGCCAACTTTTTCTAAATTTCTGTCAAATTCTGTTTCACGCAGGAGATGCCAATACACCATGTCATGCTCTGCACCGCATTAAAGTGGAGCACAACGCCTGGTGTTGTGCAATGCCTTTCTGCCAAAAATACGCTTAAGAGGATGCAATCTAATGAGCAGCCGAAGCCCCTCTAGGAGGAGGGAGAAGCATATGCCCATTCCAATGGATAAATAGATCTGACTTTGTTTTGTACATCATACCGTTCCCCCAGTTGAAAATCAAGAGCTTATTATCACTCGGAGCCTGGCAGCAGCTCATTGTGCGGTGACCTGGGATCAGCGGCAGACTTGGATTCCTGACCTCTGTGAAAGCTGAGGTCGGAAGATATTGTGGATGTGATTGACTAAATCCCATCAGGGGAAGCATTTGGTTGTAGCATCCCCTCTCTGGGTCACAGTGGGGTGGCACAGGCAGCAGGATATTTGGGGAATGCACTAATTTCAACCCAGTACACTAAGGGGAAAGGATGGTGTGTTTCATAGCACCGCTGAATGCTAAAAAAGGGTGAAAATTCACACTGCATAATGTATTTGTAATTGTGCTTAAGGCAACGAGAAGAGAGAAATTCATGAAACAAATCTGGCAAACAGTGTAGGCCTCTGTGGATGCTGGAGGAGCGGTTACATCTCCTTCAGATTTATTGCATTGAGTAGAAGAGCTTCAAGACTGAGTGGATCCACTGCGTCTTCCTTGGCCCGTCACGGGGATTTCCCCAAACTATCATAGAAATTGTTATGGAGACTAGTTTCACGGTGAGAAGGCAGTCCCTTTCTGCTCCCCAGCTGGCTGACCACATAGGCAACACCTTTTATGTGCAGCAGAGGGGCCTGTACTGCTTCTCCACATTTAATAACCCTTGCAGTGAAAGCTAGGCTTTCATTCACAAGAGATTTTTTTTTCACTGCACACATCATAAAAGCAAGTAAAGTGATAAAAGCAAGGAGACCTGAAGTTACGGCATGTAGCGGGGTGTATTCTCTATTCTTTCACCAACAGGCATTATCAAATGACATTTAGTTTTACTGAGAATCACAAAACACACACCGTTGCTTCCTCTAAGACCTCAAGCTGGCATCCTTTCAGCATTGCAGTGTTTAGAATACGACGTGCATATACAGACAGACTTACGTATACAGACAGATGTAACACCAGAGACCTCACGGCTCCTATACATACAGCATGCTAGAATAACAGAGACAAATTATGAGGATTTTAAATTCAGAACCGTATTCTAGTTTGGATACAGCTACTTGACCTCTCATTTAAGCCACTTACCTGTTAGCAATAGATCTGTAATTCCCAAAGTTTCTAGGAAACAGAGCCAGAACCCTACCGACTGGCTTAAATCAGCAGGAAAACTCCAGTGAAAGGCCCAAGTTCTGACTTCGCTTATGTTGATTTAGTGATGGTGGATGTCCATGAAGTCTGTGTTCAGACTGGCTCTGGGACAAGTAACTGAAGTCTAAATGCTCAGTGATCTTAAACATTCTAAACTGCTCGTCAGATTGATATTGCAAATTATTTAAAAGAAGCCTACTATTATGTCTCAAACGCTACTCATTGCTGCTATTGCAGTGCTACTCCTTTCAGGGGCTGGCACTTTCCAAAGGAGACCTAAGAAATCTAAGAAATAAAAAAAGAAAGAGAAAATGACAAAAAGGAAGAAGAGAAGTCGAAAAGAGGAAAATGGAGCATGTCTAAGAAAACTACACTTCCAATAACATCAAGTTATCCCCAAGGGAGATGTATAAGTAGAAGATATTACATGGCTGAACAGTAAATATCACATTTCTTTTTACAAGCATGTTCCTGCATTTTATTATATCTTGACTGGCAGATCCATAAATTTTGAATATCCAGTCTAAGAAAGGACAGGCTTAAGATCTAGAGGCTGTGTTCTCCATGAGTCTAAATGGTCAGTGGCATTTGGTTATTCCATAACAGATTGATTAATTAGTGAACCATGTTCGTATCTAGAAAATTTAATATGTGTATTGTGTATTCACAAGCAGGTGAAAGAAATCAATAAATACTTACCTACATTTAGGAATTTAGTTCTAGAAAAATAATTAGTAGTAGCTAATTTAGGTTAATGATTACTGTGCGAGTTACTTGATTCCCAGGCTTAAGAGATCCACATTAAAGTCCTCTCTAAAATAGATTTTCTGGGAAAATAGTTCCAGAAAATTTACTCCATTGAGCAGCTACAGATTTCCTGCTTTCGAGTACTCTCCATCTACCAACATTGCTGACTGCCTGTAGGCTCACGGTGGGTCGAAGACTGACCGAGGACCACTTCTGCACTTTAGCTTGGCAACACAAAGAATTCGGCCCCCTCTGCAGAAATCTGTTCTATTTACAGTGCTCGGCAGCACCCCACTTCCACGCTGCCTCGATGCCCCCTGCTTCTGTTCCCCTCTACAGTGCAGCAGCCTTTTTGCTGTCTTTATAGCTCTGCTGTGAGGTCCAGTGCTCCTTTGGGAAAGATAAGGAATACTGAAAACTGATCGCCATCAGTGGTTGTGTATATTCATGGCACTAAATAGCACTAAGTGCTCTTTCCGCCACCCGGTTTCCACGTGGCACTTCGTGGCATATACTTAGGGGTGTGCAAATAGATGCAGTCCCAGCAGCTACAGAAGGAAACTACTTGGGTAACTCTGGGTTATCTGACCTCCTTACAAAGTATTTTGCTGCTGCTGTCAGCCAGCAATATGTTATTTCCTGAAGTATAATCCCAGTAAGTAGTGTTTCTGGATCATCTACCAAAGTGTTGGCCAATGTTGAGTGATTGATTGAGGTTATGACATGACTTTTACAGACAGCACTTTCAGGACTGATACAAACACATGGGACTTGCTTGTTATTTTGTGGTAAAGAAAAACACTTGGAGATGGGAAGTGGAATTTCCAGCAGCTGCGAGACTTCAGTAATTTGACATTAGACTATTTTTGTTTGATGGTGGAAGACAGGTCTGATGAAACCTGACATACAGTTTACAATTCTAATTAATATCATCAGTGTGTCAAAGGGAAAAACCTCACTAACTCATCGATGTAATTTCATCGGAAGATACATTTACTATAGTTTTGTTTTGCCCCAGCTAAGTACCCTTGTGCTTAAAGGAATAGTTTTCTCTAGTACAAACTGCCAAGGTAAAGCAACCTGACTGAATGTTGACTACCTTTGAGAATATATTTATTTAGACGTGGCCAAACTGTTTCTACCTTGCTGTCACCTATTAAAATTGTAGTCAAAGGTTACGTGTAGCTAGGAACACCATCAAGATGACAAGTCTGGAGCAGGGAAGGAAACATCTCACTTTCCAAATGCTGTTTGCAACGAGTTGTTTCATTCTTCAGGGGTAAATCAGAGACCTGCACATGAGCAGCGTGTCCCAGCTGTAAAGTCCAGTATGAATAATTTCCCATGTATTGAGCCTAGATCTTAAAGTTCTTTTAAAGAAAGGATTCAATTTTGAAGTCTAAATAGAGACTATTCTAGCAAAATCATATATTGCTTAGACACTTAAACATACTGTAAAGTATATGGGGTGAACAAGAGCCCTGACAACGGGGCCAAAACAAGTACCACAACGGAAGAGCAGAAGCCGAAGTCTAGCCAATAAGGAAATAATACGGACACGGGTGAATCTTAAATCCTGCCCTTAAAAATAATATTCCTGTCTTTTCCTGCCCTCTGCCTGCTCAGGATCCACTGTCCAAAACCATCTCCTGACCTCCGTTGGGATAGGAGAGAAGGACCTGAGCTCTTCCTTTTAGAGCTGGATAACAGCATTGATGCACGCTCAGATTAAAGAGTGGGAACACTCAGGTGGAGGCGGGGGATCCAGGTTTAATTCCCTCCTGTTGGAAACTGCTCTTACAGCCAGATGCAGGAATTGACTTAGAAAGAAAAGGCAATTTTCATCTTAAGTTTCACTTGACTAAAAAAGGGGGAGATGGGGATGGAAGGTTGTGGACAAGGAAAGCACGTGCCTTCCTTTTTATGCTGATTGTTGCCAAAGAATCGTTCAACATTTCACAGTAGAGAGCCACTGGATAAAACACAGTTCTTGGAGGAGTGACCCAAACCCCTCAGAAGGTCCTTTTGCAAGGTGCGTACCCTGCCTGGGAAGCTCCTGGTAGGTCTCCTTCTGGCGTTATAAATCTCAAGGGGGTTTCTCTGCACAGGAGCACAACTTCAGCAGGAAAACTGGAAATTGTCCCCATTCTATGCAAAATAATCTAAAGTTTGAGGGGGGAAGGACACACTTGATTACAGGACACACTTTTTCTCCTGAAATGAGTCCCTCAAAGAGAGACCTGCATACCAGAGACCACCACCATGCTTAGCTGCGAAGTGAGTATCGGTCTGCTCATCCCTGTCAAAACAGGGTTTCTTCTTTATCAGCCCAGAATCAGACCCAAACCATGGGGTTTGGGAAGGGACTGTAGGATATATGTGCTCGGCAGAGCAGGAGTTATCAGGCTTTTTATGGCTAAATTCCCCGTTTATCTGGACAAGGGCTACACAGTGCTGATTTTTTCAGGAGTGCAAAAATATTTACAACTGACATATCTCAGTAGATCAAAGGAAGCTGTTACTGCTTAGCATTTCTGGCCTGTAATCTGCATTAATGTCTGTGCTCTTTCCAGATTTATCTTAAATGTTAATGAAAACACTGAATTTGCCCCAAAGCACCAGAAATTTAGAGAAGAAAGTGGGATGAAATTTTCCAGCAATATCGCTGGATCTCTTAATGCAGATAAAAGACAGGCAGGTGGTGGGTTACAAACCATAATGAACTGACACCTTTTCTTTGCAGAAGGTGTCACAAAGGTACACCAAAGTGCTGCAGCTGAACCTATTTTAGATTGTAAAAGTGGAAATGAAGTGGCAAATCCTTACACCTGGGTGGATGCTACAGAAAGTGTTTATTTTTTAATATGCAAGTACAAAGGCATTGTTGCCCTTGCTTCTGCCATTAGCGAGTCACCTATCGGAACGCACAAGCTGAGGCTAAGCCACCCCAACGGGCGAGCCCGCAGCCCTGACCACAGTGGCCCACTGCCCTCTCCCTCCCCGCAAGCACTTGCTGTGGTACAAGATGCCTCGGTACTGGTACCTAACAGACCGGCATGGTACTTCACCTGGTGAAAATATCAAAAATTGCAGTACCCGATTCTGAGCATAGATAAAAAAACGGGGGAAAAAATTATCTAATCAATATGGAAAATATAATGAGAGGTATACCACAAACAGAAATCAGCATCTAATGGCTCATTTCTTATTATCGGGTCGGCTCTTAACATGCTCCCAGAACAGAAAGGATATACCCAGGTTTCATCATGAGTCTGAGACCGTGCTGTAATGTAACGCAAGGCAGAAGTGTGGCAGCTTTTACTGATTCTTGAGATCTAGGTGTGCAAAATATGTCAGTGACAGACAAGGCATCAAGGACTGAGAAAAGAGAATTTCATTTCAGCGGGAGGTATTCTCGGTGAAAATGAAAGCTGTTCTTCTAGATGTGGTATTAGAGAGACAGAGAAACTGTAAATTGAGTATTTCAATACCTATCCACCCCTAATTTTAAGCAGTTTTAAAAAATGAAATAGAGAAAAATGAAGGAAAGGTCTTTTGTTGTATTCAGAACAATCAAACACCATGGGACTGGACGGCTTAGGGAACTGTTAATGGGATACAGAGTATTTCAAGGTCACTGGTTCAACTCTAGCTCAGGTTAGTAGTAATTGGAAGTCATTATTACTTGATGGCTGTTCAGTAGTTTAAGTGACATGGGTTGGTGGTCTTAATGTAGCATTGAGTGAACACCTGTCTATACCACACATACAAAAAAGGAGTCTCGATTGATATCAATTTAGTACTTTTCGTCAGGAATAAATTTAAAGATAAAACATAAAATAAATAAATCCAAACAATTTATAAACAATCCTTGTCACGTGCTTTTTCAAATATGTCATTGGTACCTTAAAGTTGGCGTTACCCTGCAACGCCCTAACAGGGGGTTAGGCAGTGCCCAAGAGGCTTTTGCTTCTCTTTGCTACTGGAGGCAACTGCACTTGAAATGCCTTAATATAAAACAAGGTTGGAACATAAAACAGTAATTAATGAGTTAGATCTTACATTGGTCAATCCAGTCACAGATATGCTAACCTTTCAAGCACAGGGCAAAATTGCATTCATGGGTATAGAAAAGGATGAATGATTACCCTATGATAATTTAGAGAAAAAGTATTTTGCAGTGTGTTTAGGATTTATGATAATTCAGTAATAACAACAGACTTTGGGCTAAACTGCATGCTTTGAATTTTGTTCACTATATTATGTCAAAAATCTTGGATAGAGCTACGTAGTCCGCAAAACTTAAATAAAGGATTTCATTGATTTTGAAATTCATTCAACTCCCCCTGAAAATCTTATTGTCTCTCTCTGGGTTTTATGATTCTACTTTTATGAATTAAACTTACTCAAACTTTGAACTTATTCAGACTTTGAATGTGCTCAACCATATGAAAAGCCAAAGTAGCTTCTCCCAAATAATCCCAATTATTCTCAATACTTAATTGGTATTAATTTATTTAATTTGAACTATTGCTGAAGAAGATGATTAAAATGTTTTCTTTGGGATAGGGTTCCAAATGGATGAAGTATTTCACATCATCTGCTGAAAATCCATTCTAGTGGGTAATGTTTACTATTCCTTTCACATACAATTATTCCTCTCAGTATTAATCAGACAATTTTTCAAAGGTGTAGTCATGAAATTGGACTGGGTCCATGCCTAACCCAATATATGTTGCTCAGTAAACATATATCCAAAGATATATGTTTACTAGTCAACTGAAATTTAGCAGAGTGACATAGCTGTATGCAGGAGTCCAGTTATACAAACAGATTTTTTTTTTTTTATATGGAGAACTCACTGCTATGCAAGCTATTTTTAGTTTTGTGCTTAACATGTTTTGGGTGAAAAAACAAACTGGAGGTAGACTACTTTCCTAAGTACTTCTGTACTGTACATGCCATGTTTGGGATATGTCAATGACTCAGGGCTTTAAATAAAAACATAAGGCACTATTTCACTGTTTCATGCTGCATTACTTAGGTAAAAAGAAAACATCTCTGCAAAGTCATACTAAGTACCACCAATCTACTACAGCAACAACTGCCGGTGAGAAAACTTCCCTAAGGGTACAGGAGTAAAGGGTTCATTCATCAGGAACTGAAAAATTAGAAACGTAGGGTGTCCAAGAGATAATATGTAATTACTCTGCTGAGACAATAACCTACATTTAAATCAAAAGTGGAATAAATGTTGAATTCCCATTAACAGCATTTCTGCGTTCTGTAATATCTGATGCTTCTCGGTCTTACTCAGCTCAGGTTGACTAGAAATTCGTGAACTTCCTTTTGTAGGATTTTCAAATTAAATCTGTAGACTAAAAAGCCTAAACTAATCCAGAGAGTGGCGTCACTAATACAAGTTTCTACTACGAAGTCAGTTAAACCAGGGGTTTGTACATATGAGCTTTCCATGAGCGTCTGGTCTTCTGAACGCGTGCCTGAACAGAGCCCAGCTCCCTGCCCCTCGACACTACAGAAAAACCTGAAGTCTTACCACAACGGCAAGCCCTTGTGTGGCCCGAGACATATGGCAATAAGCACCAGCGAAGCAGCCCAGAAGGAGTATTCATCAGTTTGAAAATAGAATGAAATCAAATTCTTTCTCCTTACTGATGTGCACAGTCCTTTCCCAGCAGGGCAGTCCTAGGGGGACCCACGGGATCATTCGCCTGATCAAGAGCTTGCAGGGTCAGGTCCGACACCACTCCACTTCCGAGATACAGCCCTATATCACGTAGACACTTTTATCAAAACATATTTCTACTCTTTATGTGTTTATAAATGTGGTGCATGCTTTTATAACTTACACTTAAGAACCAAGTAGCTGATGCAACTGTTTCTTTCCTCTTGCTCCTGCATTTTGAAATATTATTTTGCTCTTAATTTTCAGCCTCCTCTGCCTCCTCCCTCCTCTCTCTCACTTTTTTATTTTCGTTGGTGACCACAACTGTAGTTTCAGTAAATAAAGCTAGTGCTTGATAATGTGGAACGGCCAGGAGCTTAACTCTGCCCTTGGAGATCGCTTACATCAAACCAGCGATCAAAAAGTGGTGCAGATAAAATTTGTCATCAGGGATTTCCTACAAAAGAATTACAGTGGAGAAATAGCCTGATCGATACTATGGATTTTCACTGCAGGGGCTGATAGTCCAATTGCTGTGAAACACTCACACAGATAAAAGGGCATGGCTGCCACTTTGTTACAGACTGCTGACTCAGCGCAAAGCCTGTCAGGTATTTATAGGCCAAAGTGATACAGAATTATCACCTTGCAGTGCCCAGCTCTTGTTAGTTCTAAGATTGCCTCCCTTTATGGGATTGCTAAATGCAGGTGAATGGAAAAATGATGGCTAACAGCTGTCAAAATGCAACAGAATGAAGTACTTAAATCTTTTTTTATCCATTAAAAGGGTAACAACCAAACATATATCATAGTGCAGACGTTGTAATGATATTTGGGGCCAGTAAACTAGGGGTTATAAACAATGTACATCTGATCAAAATGGTAAGGAAAATACAAAAGGGAAAAAAAGTAATAATAAAAATTCTTCTTGTTACTTTACAATATGTAGCTTGGCATTTACTTTGCTGCTTTTTGCAGGGATCTCCAGGCCCCTATCAAGGCTGCTGAGACCAGCCTCCCAGCTCCATCAATACCGTGATAATTTTATACCCCATATACTGCAGGGAAAACTGCTGTAAGAAGTCATTGGGATGACTCCAGGAAATCTTCTTCATTGTTCTAAGCCAGTGTTTTACACCCTCACTAAGACAAAATGCTGATAGATACCTAATATTAACCAACAGCATTAAGGGCTCATTGACTTCAAGGACCGTTTCACACACAGACGCTTACAGGACCAGACCATGATGAAGGCAGAAGAAATACACTCATCTTTTGGTCCAACAGGTAGCATAAAGCATCTCTGTCCTGGTATACAGTCCGTGATTGACTGTTCTCAGCCATGAATTATTTCGCTGCTGGTACTAGCCTGAATGTGTTTCTCAGCGGTGGTAACGAAGGGGGCAGAGACTACCTTTCCTTTTATCACTGCGTATAGTGCAACACGTATTTATTTTTGGAGATCGTATACAATGAGAGATTGGTTCTGACTGCGTAAGGATAATATTTGGGAGATCATACAAAAAGCTGTAGAGCCTGGTAATATAAAAGGAGACAGGATGCTTGATTACGAGGATCTGCACAGACTTTGCCTTATCCATAGCCTCCTAGGTGTTTTTCATACAGGAATTGGTGATGGACTCCATAAGGAGGTTTTTGCAGCTTAAAACCAGTTTGAGAACTAGTTCAAATGTATTTTTACCTATACTTTCTTAGCAGGGACAGAGCCAAGTTGGGCTTTAGCACCTATGATTTTTCTACATTATAACAGCACTTGGAAGCATACATTAGGAGCCTGTTTTGCTAGATAATGAATAACCTTACAGTCCATCTCCCAGAAAACTTAACATCCAGTGAAATCTTTTTTTTCTGACATTGCCTTGAAAATCATGACATCTTCAGCATATCACCTACTCTTGTATCACCATATTCATCACTTTGAGAATATTTCTTTTACTTGTGAATACACGACATGTCTTGATGTGCGAGCAAACCAAAGTTTACCCTTTTAGCACTTGCAGAATATGGATAGTTTTAAATATATGTAGGGAAGCGAACACCGATTTCCAAAGGCGGGGGAGGGAATAAGTGGAGGCATTTGATTTTTACAATTTAGGCCCATCTTCAGTTATACAAAGCTTCATATTCATATATGGCCAGTTTGTAAGAGTCAAACCATATTTGTTAATTAAGATGAAACTAGAGCTTTACTATTACTAAAATAAGGCCAGAGGGGCATCTGATGTAACACAAGCCCAGGGGAGTGACACGGAGTAAAATAAACCAAGCTGGCTGGGCACTGGCATTCGGATTCATCTCACCTGAAAGATGTCCAGGCTAAGGGAGTCACCTACACCTCCCTTGAGAGCTGATGGAAATAGATACGGGCATGCGAGAGGGGGGGAAGCCCTGGACTGTACTTAGGACAGGTAAGATGAAGTATAGGTAGGTCTGTACCTCTTCTCATCCTACGCCTTGAGAGGGTACCTGAAGGGTCCTGTCAGGTGAGAGGAGTCATCCTGGTTGCTTACAAGAGGTTAATAGATCCACCATGAAAAAATGCTTTGAAGATCTTGTTTTTGTTGGCTCCCCCTCCCCCCATTAATGCTGGTTTTAATACCATCTTAGGTGTTTTTGAGAAACACGAATAGGAGGATTAAAAAGCTGAAATTTTTTAAATGTCTTGAGAAGGTCATGGCCAGGAGTAGCTGAAATGCAGAGGAGTTTATGTACCTAATGCTTTAGACTTCATTTAATAACAGAGCTTTAGACTAAAGGAAGAAATACTGCACAAAGACCGAGAAATACTATTCAAAACAGCACAAAGAACCTGGACTTGGGTATTATTGGAATAAGTTTTCAGTAAGTTTAACCATAATGGTTAACTGCAGAAGCTTTGGAGTGAAAGTGCACAAAGTTTAAATTAAAATACTAAAATGTAATGCAAAGTAATAATTTAAATAATAATTTGATTGCCTGTAAGAAATGTTGCAGGTTTCTAAACCAACGTCTTTCCTAACCAGGAGAGAAGCCACACCTTTCTCTGTGCTCCACAGGGAAATCACCGTAGCACTTGTCTGAACTGCCTGGTGCTGGTAGAATCATAGATGCTCTCATTGCAGCGTTGTTGGATGGAAGTTTACTGTCACTAGCAATAAGCAGTAGATAAAAGGAGTGAGGGGGGGAGGATAAGAAAACAAAAGGGAAAAATAGAAGCTAAAAAATTCACCAGAGGTGAAAAAAAGGGGGGGGGGGGGGGGAAGAGAAGATATACATAAACTAGTTGTTTTTGTCTTTCTAGTTGCTATGATGTGCACAAAGGAAATAGACTGAATAAAATCACATCTCAGGAACACCAACATAAATTCCCCCTTGCTTTGACAAGTACGTAATTTTGTGCAGTGATGCTCTTCACGTCTGGAGAGTTATGAGGCAATTTCATTCCCATCTGACAAATTTACAAAGAAACATTAGAGAGAAGGGATTAGAAAAGCGAGAAATCTTTATAGACTTTTTCCTCAGGCTGTATTTTCCTTCCATCTTTTGGCTCTTCCTTGAGGAATATGTATGAGTGACTCATTCTGTATGAACGCCATAACTGAAACACTTAGCAGATAAGCATAACATGAAATGTGCTTTAAATCAACTAATTGTATTTACATTATCTGGGAGGGCTGATCCTGATTGGCTAAAGTTTGTAAAAATTTGCTATTGTGCATTTTCAAGATAACAATTTAAAACCGGGCAAAAAAATAAAAGCTAAAATATTAGCTACATAACTTCGCAGAAGAGTCCATGTCAGAAAAATAATTTGCACTCGCAAAGCACTTCTCAGTTTAGATCTCTGATTGACCTTTTTGCCCTCATTACGGTCTCAGGAAGACCAATAATATTTTTTCATTTTACACATTGGGAAGCTGAGGTGGATTAAATGATCTCCTAAATTCATGGAGAAAACAAATGTCACTGGAAAACAGGACAGGGAGGGACTAGTTGGGCTGAGCTCACTCTTCTGCATCACAAACAGCCTTTCCAATGACATCGAGCTCTGTAACTCGAGAGAACATCTGCTCCATACAGGCCACCGGGTACTTGCCAGAACACGTCGATATACTTTATACTACTAAAAAAAACAAATAGAAGGATGAGACAAGGAGAGAGCAAGGTGTTTCACAGCCGTGAAAGGCCAGGGAATTCCTTGGGTTTGTGGCGGCACCACTACAGCTTCTTTCTGCCAAAAAAAAAAAAAAAGGCTGGTTCAGCCTTCTCTTTGCTGACAGTGGAAAATTCTGGCACAGATTATTCTAGAAATAAATGATCATAAGAAATGCTGTAAAGGCTTTGATTTCTCCTGCAAGGTTTTAAAAAACAGACAGCCATGGCTCGTTTCAGTTATACTGCTGAACATATTTAATCTGAGCTGATATATGGCTACTACAGGATGTCAGTATTTTACGTTCTATGAGTAATCAGTATAATTTTTCTTTTTTTTTTCCTTCATTTTTTAATATCAGAACATTGGCACTGATTGTTCGTTATTTGTGTAACGTCAAGGAACTTCCACCACTGATAACTTGGGCCCTGCTAGTCTAGATCTTTTGTTTCTGTGCAGTTTTGCATGGGTCCCTTTTTAAGGTCATTTCAAGTGCTGGATGATGGTACTTCCCTCCTCCTTTTATTAATGAAAATTATATGATGGTGCTTGAAAGTTCCAAAACATATTCCTTTCTTGGCACAAAGATGAAATATAATAAAATGCAGATGCTTTCTGATACAGAGCACAGATGAAAATGTTTTATAACCACGACTTATGGAGAGAGGAAAGCACAGGGGACACGGTTCCTAAGGCCCTGGTTGAAAGCCCCAAAGCAATCACTGCAATATCTGTAATATGACAGAAGAAAGTCGGGGGAGGGGTATTTATTATCTTTTTCATGGGACCCAGGTGGACCTCCTGGCAGCCATGTTTATGACTCAGGATCCATTTTAAAATAGTGAACCATAATAAATGGAAACTCAGATGTGTAACTGTGCTGGATTTTAACATGTTTCGAGTTTTATTGTCTCTGCATTTGCAATCATTTTTGCACGGAGCGTGCCATTTCATAATAACTTTCGACTCTGCTGCTTCACCGTTTGTATTTACTTCATCTGACGTGTCCCCTTCCCCTCCTTGTGTTTTGACAACTACACAGATTGGATAAAAAGTTCTGTTACGAGACTTTTGTTCCACTTTGGGAGCCAAAGGGAGACCTGAAAGCCATAACTCCTTTTCTAATTAATAGATAGATGATGAAGGAAGCATTTCCTATGCTTTCTTTAAAAAGAAAGTTTAATAATTTACTTGTCTGGACAAGATATTCTCTATGTCTGTCAGACACATGCAGAAGCAGACATGTTTGTTCTTCCTTGCCCTTGATGCACAGTTTAGATATTCCTTTTCCCTAAGCCAACTAAACATTGGGCACATGTCCTTTAAACCTAGAGAGAATTATCAGAATTTGTTATACAGTGGGACTGTCTCTTTGGTATTGACTAAACACATTGAAAATGGCCCCTAAGAATAATACAGAAAAAGAGAGGTGGGTCCAAGCCAAGAAGCCTGTAATCTCATCTGCCTATAACCTTCCAGAAGTTCAAAGACATTTGGGTAAAGGATTTTGGTTCCAGTCTGTTGTTGCTAGCAGAGATGGAAACTGCAAGCTCAGCTCGAGATCTAAACTTTACATAGTTAAACAATTGTTTAGATCACAGCTTATGTCGGGTTGTACACCCTGTTCAGACATGGTCCCAAGAGCACGGCTGCTTATCTGAACATTTTCTTTGTGTAAGAGACAAAAATCTTGTGAGAAAAGAAATTATTGCTAGCATTTCTAATGTGCCCTGGTGAGAAGATGACCACAAATACAGAAAAATTCAAAATATGTCGGCATTTTTGGCTTCAGCCCAATCCAGAAATCATGGGTATAGAAAAATACAAAAATGCAGTTAACGCAAATGACAAACTCAGGCGAGTTTAAGGTTGTTATGTATTCTAACCAAGTTGTTTCTATCATCAGCAAGAAACAATTTAACTGACCCCCTCCCCTGACCAACTACAGGATTTTCTCCAAAAGCCTGAGCAAATTACCCTGTTACACCTGCTCTTGGTTTGCAGTGGAATTGAGAGCACGAAGACATCGGCCAAAGGCATTCGGCATTTAGGGGAATTCGGTGATTGTCCTAAAGCTGGGTTTGAGAGAGCATAAAGCCCCGGTTCCACCCTTGCCTTAGACATGGCATATGGTGTAGCCCTACATGTTCACTGTTCTGAGCAGCGTACGGTCACGTTATTCTGCAGATCATAATTTAACACTTCACAGTGGAGAGCTCTCCGCTCGATGCTACAAAATAACATGCTAAATCAGGAAAGTTCACACCATAGTTTGCATAACAAATAATTTCCACCACTTCATGGAATTCCTCAGAAAACATTTAAATCTCCTCCTAAATATTTTAAGTAGAGTTATCAAAAAGCACATCTCTGTGGAGAACATCTTTGTAAGTGCTGCTGTGCTTAACATGTTTGTACAGTTCATATGACTGCGTGAGTTTAGTTGACTGATAGCTGGGTGCATGCAAGGTATCTTAAATACAAAATTAAATACATAACTACCTTTTTCATGAGCACAAATGTATAGCTAACCTCTCTGAAAACTTAATGCATACCTAGGTCTCTTTGAAAATGAGTAGATTGAAATGAAGTGGGAAAGTCTATTTTAAAATCACTTTTGAAAAAAATTCAAGAGAAAATTCTTTAATTTTTTTTCCTTTTCTGTATGAGACATCTAAGCATAACCAATTTCATAGTAAAGGAGGCGAAATAAAAAAATAATATTTGAATTATTTTGATCAGGATAATCCCAATTGTTTTGAAAGTAAATTATATTCAAAAGTGTCTCCAGAATGTACTTACAAATTCATAGGAATGCCATTAAAATACAGCATTAATTAACATCCACTTTTATAAAGTGCTTCTAATATTGTGTAAACAAGCAAGAGTTGAAAAGCTTATTTTTAACTTGTATCTGCATATGCAGTGTGATCATAGTGAGTTACAAAAATACCCAAATAGCACTGGGAAATGAATTTTCACAGTTTGTTTCTGGTTGAAGACACACCAAAGTACCTGTCTTTAATTTGAGTAGCTGTGAACAAAAGGTACTTGCCAGCTTGCTTAGCATCATATTTATATGCTCATGTCAGTTCCGCCATGGGTGGAATACTGATGTGTCAATATTTGTTAGCCAAAATGATAATAAGTAACTGACTTGAAATAACTTAAAACAATCAGAAGCAATCGTGCAGCATTGTATCAGGTTAAATCTGACCATGCCATATTTTATCTCTTCAAAAGTAAAGCCAATTGGATGGCATGCTAAATAGTCCAGGTTCAACATAGCAGAGTTGCTGCAGGACTAGTATCTGAGACGCGACATGTTTAACCACCCACCAGCCTTCCACAGCCTCCATTAACATCATGGACCGAGCGAGGGAGAGCTCCGGTGGGGCTCTCTGGGGACAGACAGCCTAGAGATGTACGTAGCCAGCCTAGGTTTAAAGTTAGAATGGATAGCAACATTAAAACCCCTCAAAACTCAGTTTTACTAGTTGAGATCCTAATGGGTTTTGACTTAACTTTCAACCATCTAGGTGACGGTTGAGTTCACCTTGATTTGACTTGTAACATCTTGCTTTCAGTACCCAAAATCTACCACAAAATTTTACAAAATAAATGTTATTTGTTGTAGTATCAAATTAATCTGGCATTGGAGGCAAAGTCTGTTGAACGATTTAGGATAAAACAAAGAAACAGGATGTTTTCGAGACAGAAAGTCCTTCCTCTCTCCCTCATCTTGTTATACAGATAATTTTTTAATTTAGCCATCTCTTATATTCCAAATTACTTCTGTAGGTTTACATTCCTTGTGAGTGCAGAGGTTAGCCTAGCATTATATTAGACAGGTAATCATTTTGTATATGGCACCAGGTTAAAATTATTGAAAGAAACCCAAAACTTACCCTATGACTGTTATAAATCACTCACAAGATATCTGCATTTCATTACTATGCTGGAGAACAAGCAGTAGCGGGGAGCTATTGTCCCCACTGGAACACGTGCAGGGAATGTCACAGAAACCTATTTGCCAACATCGCTACAACACTGAATGTTGTTTTTTGGGTTCAGCTGAGTTCATGCAGGGGCTCCGAATATGTAAGTCTCTAAAGCTCTATAAATACAGAGAAGGTCTTCCTAAATTTCCCTCCCTGCCCAGATGCCACTGTCATATCCTGAGTTATACTGATACAGAAAAAAAAGGGACTACTGAAGGATCAAGACCCACAGGCATCCTTGGCAGATCTTTAATCCAGAAGACCCACAAAGCATCTGCTCCACACCTGCTATAGACTCTGGGCTGTAAAATACTTATCAATAACAAACATCAATAAATGACAAAGAGCAGCAAACTGTTAGGTAGCACAAGGACAAAGCAGGAGAGTTCAGGGCAGTTCACAATTCTTGAATCCTGTAACAACAGCAGGGGACTTATTATGGGAAATCTTTAGCCTTACAACATATATTGTTTTAGAATTAAAAGCTTTTTTTTTTTTTTTTCCCTCTCCTCATCTTTAAAGAGAGAAATCCTTGAACTGGCCGTTTTTATCACTTTCTGGAAACAGTTATTCATGCCCATATGCATCTATTAAAGTGGTAATAGTAATAACATGGTTGTGATGCTCCAAAGATACAAGAAATATACAGTTTGTAGGTGGAGGTAATACCTTAAACTGGAAAAAGACAGACAAACCTTCAGAAAGACAAGCCCTTCTTCAGACTTTAAATGTAATAGACAACTTGAAGACACTATTATAAAAGTTTGATATGATGCTTTAAAGCACTGCTCGTTTGTAAGATCACTCAAGGGCTCCCTCAGAAGCTGCAAGTCTTCAAAAGTGATCCAGGAAATGCTGAAGTACTCTGTACTTTTCAAAGGCTAAAAAAGAAATAAAATAAAAATCTTCCTGTTGTGAAAGAACAATAGGAAATGATTTCGCTGCTTTTTTTGGCTGAACACCTTCCAAGTTACATGTTTGGATGATTACCTTTCTCCGTTTTAAAGGGTAATGTTTACTGAGAGTTTACAAAGAAATAGCAGTCTGCTGAGAGCTAGCTTTGCTTTCGTGAAATGCTCAAATAACTAGTATCGAGAATTGTTCAAATAATTAATGTCAGGAAGAATGGCTTACAAGTAAATTAGAAGTTCAGTGTTCACAAATGGTCCTAAGCAACGTCTGCGATGCAGCCCAGGAATTTAAAGGTGGAAGGAAGAATGCTTCGCACTTCTCTGATTTTGACCAAGCCTAGTCCCTACAGTAACAGAATTACTCTCAGTGCTGTGTGGTTGTTCTTGACCCCCCAGGCTGTGCAGCGCGGCTCCGCGTTAGTGCTGGTTTTCCCTCTGCCGACTCCTGATGCTGAGAGAAAGGGTGGTAGAGAAGCCATTTGGCAGCACCATGTCACTGAAGAATATCTGTGTGCAGACAGAAACTCTCACGTGGTAGTTTAAATCAGCTTTCAGCAGCTTTTGTATCACCAAAATACCACAAAATATATTTACTCCAAGCTCATGTCCTAAAAATTTGTATGCCCACTAGGAATGCTAAATGAACCGAAACCTTGAATGTGTGGAGGACAGTATAATCAACAGACAAAATATTCTGACCTTGAATTTTACATTCTTCTCCATCTCTCCAATTCTTCTGTACCATACTTTCTTATTTCTAAACCAGATTAGAGTACGTGGCTGCCAGTTCAGACTCGTAGGTTTTTCGCCAGTGATCTGGATGTGTAACTTCTGGACAAGTCACTTTTTGGATCCCTGAGTTTATCTCACCTAGTAGTAAGCACACTAACACTTGCTTATCCCACAGAGGAGTCGCGAAGTTAGTTCATGTATAAAGAGATCCAAAAAACGGAATATATAAAGGAAATGCAAAGTGATACCACATTTCTCATTTAAAATGAGTGGGTGACAAATTGCTCATCAGATTGTACAATTTGGGTTGCTCTTGCTTGCTAATTAACCAGTCTGACATTATGTTTCCTCCCTCTTGCATCCACCCTGCCTCTGAACTAATCAGGGTTCAATGACAGCATCACTTATCCCAGGACACATTCCAATAATTAAGGTTTGGAGGACATCTTGCAAACTCCATCATATACCAATACGATTTTCTCTCCCTCTACTGCTGCGTATCTGACATGTGACAAGACAAAGCCCTGCTCTCATATACATAACAGCAGGATGCTTTCCCACCTTTTAATGGCTGACTGAATTTCTTCCCCAGCAACTCTGACAGTATGAAAGTGCACTGTAAAAATGACTGTGTCTTGAAAAGTGAAACCTCGCAGTCTGTGGACTTGGGAACAAAAACCCCACGTTGTTATAAGCTGCATCTATTGCTAAATACTCTTACATAGAAATTTTTAGTGTAGGAATGCATGATCCCATAAGCTATGTTTCACTGCCCACACTCTTTTCCTCACCACTATATCGCTTCGTTTCATTTCCATGAATAAAAGCACATTTTGGCTTTGCGTAGGAAAGGGAGCACAGGTAGGGGCACCTCGTACTTGTTTCAGGAGGGGACACGAGCCAGTAAGAATCCCTGCTACTTGATTGCTTTTTAAACCTTCATATGCAGAAGCAACAACAAATTGAATGCTGGGCTTTCCACTGCTGCGTGCTCAGAGTGTCTTCATTAGCACTGACAGAACTATTCTGAATTTCCTCTCTAGTAACTGGCTACCTCCCCTCTGGTTTTTTTTTAGCTCTGATTTAATTCATACTCACAAGCCAACCGGGTCAGCCTGCCCCAGGTGGGTAGAGACTGACCATAAGCTGCTCATTCCTTCCTCGGATGCCTTCTCCCCTCCAGTTCACCTCCCGAGAAAAGTCATCTCGAGCCAGCGAACAGCAAGAAGCACAAGCCCTTGCCCAAGCTAAAAGTCTAGACTTCGCAAAAGCAAAGTTTGATCCCATGAGTTTCGTATGGAATTACAAGGAAAAAACCAAAACACCTGGATTCTATCTGCATAGGAAACTTCAGAAAGGCAAATTATTTTACAAAACAGATTTAACTATGCAGTTCTAGCTAGTCATCATTAGCTTTCCCAAGAGTAGCAATTTGAACGTGGGTACAAATACCCTTCTCTATAAAGTTTAAATGTCTTGGTGATCAGCTCTCCTGAAAAGCAGATGGAGAGACTATTTATTTTATTTTGGTGCTTGATTCTAAAGCACTGTTTTCATCAGTATCAGAAACAAGAGTGGAATCCTGGCTTTGATTCCACCAAAAGCATGTTTTACCATTGATTTCAATGCAGTCATGATTTTTCCCATAGTACAATTAAATAAGACCTCTCCCCCGCTCCAAATTTCTGTGGGTAACTTTAGAGTTAATAGTAAATTACCCCCAAATTTTTCATATTTTCTCTCCTGTTTGGGGGGACTGATTTCTGAGCTTTTATTTCAGATTCTTGGCCGATAATCCTATATTGGTTCATAAAAATGTAGGGATTTTCTTTACCTGTCTCATCTGAACAAAAATCACCCCAATTGCAACTCCTGGAACGGGTGTTTTCTGTACCTGGGAACGGGAAGAATACAACAGAGTAGCCCAGTGCTATATGTGGTTGTTTGCCATAGACAGGATCAAATGTATCAACTTCTGACAATGTAATATAGGTATATCACTAGGATTCAGTCAGTATGTGGCGTATGTTTTCAAGAACAGAACCTATTCAAGCTGCCGAGGCACAAAATGAAGAGAACTAAGTTAGCAGATTATTAATTTCATAATCTACCAGGTATTCGTGATGTATCCACAGTGGCAGATAACCATATTTTCAATTGTGCTGCAGAAACGTGCAGTCACAATCTTGTCTTTAACTCACCTGCTTCTTTTAACCGTATCTAATATTACAACGTGGCACAATAAAATGAAAATATTCATTTCTTTTCTGCCAGGTAGGTATGAATTACGTTAGGACCACATCTTTACGGCTACGTTCCTCACAGCTACGTAGTGGTGGGCAAGAGTGAAAATGACCCTGCATCAAAACGTGAGGCAGTGGACCTGGAAACGTCTGTGGAACTGGGAGAACTTTGTGCCTGTTACATTGCAACAAGCCATGTTTTACTCAGTAGGCTGCCACTGCTTCCAACACTGTATTCCATAATCATACCGCAGAAGCCAGGAAGGGGAATGTTTCCTATAGACAGAAATTCATGGAGATGGAGAGTTCTTCAGCTAGTACAGAGCAACAGACTTTAATTGACTTCTGCAATATTACGCTACTTCACACATTATTACACCTATATAGCCTTCACACATTATTATACCTATATAGCCTCCACCAGACACTTCAAATAAATTTTACAAAACAAGATACAAAAGATAATAAAAAGACAATTTTGTACCCCTAAGATCTCCTAACGTAACTTAACATGGTAGGCAGAAAATGGGCATAGGAAGCAGGGTTATAGGAGCCTGAACAGACCTGCCCAAGGACACAGAGACCCGAGGAACTGGACCGAGGTCTGGTGGCATAGCCAGTCTGGCTGCTGCCCAGAGCACAGTGCTACTGTCTCGAGTCTGAAGCTAGAATTACTTCTTCTCCGCTATCTTTTGCATCATCAGGTATTTGCTTTTTTTTGGTCCAAAAAAAGTGCAACAAAACCTCTGTTTCATAGATAACTTTCAAGGTCACTTGCATAAAATGTACAAAAAGCACATTTTTGTTGATGGAATGGCCTTTTGCTAATGAGGTAATTAGTGATATTACAGCAGAAAAAAAGGGGGGGATTTCTTTCTCCTTTTCTCCCTTTTCGCAAACCCAGTGAAGTGGCAAATTTTGTCGCATTTGCTGTATGTGCACAATATTTCAACCAGCTCTACAAAGTAATGTGTTTTTTGAGTAGCTACTGTATTTGCTGAAACTAAGTTATAATAATTTGATGACTAGGAACAAGATTAATTCAATGAACTACTATTCTCATGACAATTGCAAAATATGGTAGGGGACAGAGTTAGCATGAATAGAAATGTTTAGGGCATCTTACTGCTTCATCAGTGAGAAGCCTGAGATGGAAAAATACCCAGCAAGGATATTAGGGGGTCATATCTCTTGAGGTGCAGCAAGGTAATCAGTTAATTTCTCTGTAAGAAAACTGGGAGCTGCAATGAAAACTATCATCAGAGGAAGCATGAATATATATACAATAGAAGAATAAAAAACAGTGAAAGATATAATTACATTAAATTATAGCAACTGCCATGTAAAAGTACCAATGAAAGTAACAAAGAGAATTGTCATTTCCTTTAGAAATGATGTTTGATAATATTGCAGAGCCTTCACATCTCCTCACACATGGAGATGTGCCAGTTATCCAACATCTAAGGGGAAAACAAAAAGCCCCATTCCAGCCTTAGTTACAGTACAATTGGGAACAGGACTTGGCTCGTCAGCTAGGATGTGACAATAAAAACTAGAGCTCCTGACTGAATGATCTTTGGAAAAAGGGATGTTTTTTAAAAAAACAGCTATAACATCTAGCACAAAGAGACATTGACCTATGTCTTGCCCTCTCACAATACAAATAATAACCACCAAAAATACTAGAAATTTTCTTACCAACTCTACTTTTGATAAAATGAAACGGTTCACAGATTAGCATTTTCTTAGTGTAAGTATATGAGACCAAATTTAGAGCAAGTAAGCGATATGCACATATGTTATGTAAAGGCCTAATATTCACTGAAGATAAGGAAGTATTTTTCAACTGTGTGTACCAGAGAATTGGGATTTGGAGATCTATAAATAGTTTGCTGAAGTTACGGAAGAAGAGAGTTATAGCACAAAAAATTAACAAATTAAAAAATATCAAAAGTAGAGTTGGTAAGAAAATTTTCTCTTCTGAATCAGAATAAACCCCAAGTCTTTTCTCCTGCCACTCTTCTATTAAAAAAAGCACTTTCCCCAAATCAGATGTTAGCTAAGCGTTTTGGCACCTGCTTGGATGTGGGATACCATGGTTCAAGATTCTCTGCATTGTGGTTTTACAAATACATTGTGTATGAGTTCATTCAGTTTTTTCTGTTGGAATCATTCTGTGCAAACAGAAGAACTTAACCAGCATATCCCACATTTCAGCTGGATATATAACCACAGGGCTATGGAGCATCCCCCCAGCTCCATGGTTAAAGGTACCCACCCGCCCCAGCATATCTGATGGATGGGTGATCACAGCATTCATTCATCCTGGATGTGAGGAGGGGTACGTCTGCTGTCAAGATTTCAGGTGTTCTGCAGTTAGCCTCTATCTTACTTTGACCAGATGATACTGTACGTGAACCCCCCCCCCCCCCCCCACCTTTCAACAAACCTTGAAAGCATTACGTTCTTAGTAAAATGATGGTCCAGAGAAACTGGCATCGCCGATCAGAAGGTGTTCCAGTGTAAAATTCCCAACCAAGTAGAGAACCGACCCCTTGTAAACTTTCTAACATCTTGCTCACTGTTGCATATTTTTTTTAGCTGTATATACTTATTTGTTGAGTAACTGCAGAAGTTTTAATCAGTGAAGTCCTGGCACAAGTGTATTTTCTAGGTAGAAACTATGCCTCAGAAAATGACAGCAAGTTTCCTTAGCTTAATGCCAACATGTAAAATAAGCAGTAAGTGGATACGGAATGGTATCTTGTAATGCTAAACCCACATGGCATGGGTGTGTTGGCAACACAAAGTACAAAACCATAAAAGATCAGGACTGTGGAATCTGAAGTTCTCTCAACCGAGAGAGTGACTTAAATGTAACATATTGAAGCTTGCAGAAGTTTGAATTGTAAAACTAATAGAGCTGTTACACTGGCTTTCCTTAAAATTATTAATTGGTTGGCCTATTTCTTTTACTGGCAAACAGTGAGCCTTGGTTGTTCATCAGTGGCCAAATCAGGTACCATGAAAGCAGGAGAACACCTACTGCAAAAGAGAAAGCTCCTGCGATAGACCCTGGGCCTTATTGTTAGACCTCACATGAAGCTGCATGGAAACAAGAGGGATCCTTTTGTATTAACAAAGCAAAACACAGCCATATCCAAATGTTAAAATGTAGTAAATGTCTGACGAGGATAGACCTGGCTGTCCTGATATTTGCTAAAAGGAGAGCAGTGAGATCGCATGTGGTGTACTAATCAGTTGCCCACACTGTTAGGCAGTTGGTTATATTTACAGAGAAACTAGAAGTATTGTGTGTTAAGTATTTTACAACATGAGGTCAAATCAAAGCTGGGATAAATTAATATAATTTAGCTGAAGTCAGAGGGATTGTGCCCATTGCTTCACGGCATGCTGCAGTGACAATACACTAACAACAGGATGAAGAGAGATGCCCATTCTTGTTCTGCTAAAGAAATAACGGACCCTCTAATTTACTGATTCAAACCCAGCTTATTTCATTTTAGAGAAGAATGCATTGGGTTGCACCTATCCACCAAATTTGAGAATATCTATTATTAATTTACTTTTTATGTATTTTTATTATAAGGGCTGATAGCAAAACTTAGGAAGAGTATATGGTCCCACACAAGCAGCTGTGAAAAGATCTCCTAGAATTCAGACAAACAGCATTGTTAATAGACTACTCTTAGTGAAGAGAGAAAACATAGTGTCAATCATGCATGCTGACAGGGTGCAATTAACCCAGCATCAAATTGTAGAGAGATGGATGGGACCAGATGGTCCTGTTATCCTAACAAAGGATTACACAGCAAGTGTCCTTCGGAAGAAAGAGCGTTTTTTAACATAGACCTTTGGAACAAAAAAAGATGATGTGAACTAAAGAGACGTTACGGAAAACGGAAACTAGCAAACGATGCTTTAAATATGAATTCCAATAGTTAATTATGTGCTTTAAATACAAATATATGTTATTTTTTGATCATAATGACGTCTACTGAAATTTACCCAAAAAGGTCTCTCAAGAGATCAACGTCAAACAGAATCACTGAAAACAAAGTCAGCAAGGAATGACTGAAAATCATCATTCTTGCTGTTCCTGAAAAAATTATTTCATTTATTAACCTAAAACTGGCCAAATGCAGCTCCCCTAGTCCGCTGCACTTAGGGGAAATACATACTTTGAAACCTAATTAGAGAGCAGCAACTGTGCAGCACTGAACAGTGCACGCTGAAACCCTTCCCAGAGCACTGCAGTGACTAATGTTTGGGATCGTCTGATTACAACTAAAGCTCTCCCCGCTATATGAGATACACTATTAAGTATGGGCAAGATATACAAATTTATGCAAAGAAATCAGGTAAAATAGGTAAATAAGAGGAAGTTCTAACAAAGTAAAATCTCAGCTAAATAATAGAAACACATTACTTGGAAAAAACCCACTTAGTATTACTGTCATGTGAAAAGCGCCTAGTAATAGTGAGATCCCAAAGTCTGTGCCATTCCTGGTATTAGAACATGGGCCTCAAACCTCAGAGCCTTCTGCCATCTCTAGGGTCACATGATTTTCTTCTAAATAGATATGGATCTAACCACATCACAAGAAAAATGTTACATTGCAGATTTCCAGGGTAAGGAGAAGGCTGGAGACAAACACAGAATGCTACAGAAACTAGCACAGTGCTAGTTATATGTTAAAATACTAAATAATAGTAAAAATGTTCAGTTATGAAGCTCTATATTTGACTATATTGACATAATTGTAATAATAGTTATATTTGCAATATTTTAGGGGACTTTCTATATGCTTCCTAAGGAAGTTTTAAAGCTTTTTAGCCTAAAAAAATGTACAAAGGAGACTTACAAAGGATGTAAGATAGAATCCATGATCACCTACTGAATCATTGAAGAAAATACTCTCCTCAGATTCCCTCACTAATTGAAGACTGAGTAACCTACGCCTTCAGTCAGAAGTACTATTATATCTTCCATTCTTAAAATCAGAAAAACCCATGAGGAAACCATGCAGTCATGCCTCAATTAACTAGCTACGTGATGCAGATTTGTGCACCTATGGCTTAGTCAAGTATGCTGTTATTTTTGCATGCCTAAGAAATGTTGGAGGTTAGAAACTGATTCCTTTATGCTTATTATGTGCACTCAGAAAAAAAAGCAAAGCCTCCAGTCACTGTGCAAGACTCCAAGTTTGTAAGACCAAACTATACAGTATATATTCTTTAATGTAGATAACTGCCTTGCTTATTTTCATGCCCAAGCACCCTTCTCTTCCAGGTGCACATGCTTTCTCACCGAATTATTAATAAGATCCAGACTTTCTACTTTCCTTGGTCCAGGGCTGGCTAGAACGTCTCCATCAAAGTAGTTTTCACAAAAAAAAAAAAAAACAAGCCAGAAAAAACCCCAGGTATATGACTGTATGATTTCTTAATAGAAAAATATCTGCTGTTAACAGAAACATAAATTCTAATTGCAAAGTAGAAGAAAAAAAAAAACCAAGAAAACTTATCCCTGAAAAAATTTCCACTTTGATACGTCACTATGGTGCCCCATAGGCGTCATAGTTCAGAAGTGTCACGGTAGCACTTTCATAGGTAAGGTTGCTTTCCAGGTGGACATTTTGCGCTTTGCATTTAAGCTGCAGAATTTTACTTCAGTTAGATGGGTAAATATATACATACACATATATATAAAAAACATCGGGAGGCCCAACCCAACAAGGAGAACAGAAGCCTAACTACTGCTCCTGTAAGGCAGCGCAGGTGCTGCTTCTGTGAGAAATTTTCCTCAAAATATACGTTATCAGTTTACTAGAGTATAAGACAAATTATGTCTTGGCAAGCTCCTGCAAGATTCCTTCGCAGGAGGCGATGTCTCAGATCTCCCCTGCAGACACTCAGCTACCTCACAGCGACTCCATTTCTCTTTTTATCTGACCCTCTGCAAGGTATGTCGCACTCTGTGTTTGAATTTTTCTGGCAGAGCTTTGAAGAAGCTTCTGTGATATTTCCCTGGGTTTTCTTGGGTTATGATTCTCCTCCTTTCGTAAATTCCACAAGACCTAGACTTGTGCAAGCGGGTTGAGAGTTGGCTTCCCTTTTCCTTCATGACATCATCTTGCACAAAGCCAAAGGAAATGCTTTGCAATGTAGATCAACGCAACCACAATTTAAAAAAAAGTGACCCGCTTGATGTCTTTTCAAAATTATCCAGTCTGAGGAATATCAGCTCTTTTCCAACCAAGGAAATTATAAAAGATCTAATCAGCAGATAGAATATAGCCATAGAAAACGCACATCAGCATACCTTTAACAAAAGTAAAATAAATCTTGAAAGTTTAATATCCCTCCCTTTCTTGGGCCTAAATAGGCCCCTTTGGAAAACTATTTTATTGTTTCTCATTAAATTAGAATTGTGCTGAGATGCCACTATCTACCATTTCCTATTATTATTAATGTAAAAAAAAAATAAAAATCACTGCATATTCAGCATTTCCCCAGTTAAAACTAGATAGAAAGAAAATCTGAATTGTGTTTTTTCTTAATTCATGCTAATGTAAAAACAGAAAGTTCTTTACTTTTTTTTTCCCCCAGTTTGCATCTGCATTTAAAGATAGCAATATTTTCTAATGATAATTAAGAACCTTTAATTTATTGGTTTATTACTTCTGTCCTACATTAACAGCTCTTACAGAAACAGCTCAGAGATACCACATGTGTGAATGTGCTTAATTCCTCTCTCATTAACCTCAGAAACACGCAGTAATTTCTAGCCAACTCAGACCAGAAGTCACTGGATTTTCTTTGCTTTCCAAGTTGTTAGTAAAAGTAGTAGCTTACAGTACAATCACGTGTCCCGAGTCTGCTGCTCACCGAAATTTCAGCTTTTCGTGACCCTCTTGCGTTTAGCAATTACTGCTGTAAAGAGGAGCTTGTCATGTATAATCATTTACATATTAGGGTATGTTCTATTAATGAAATGTTAATATTTTTGCGCAGTTTGCTCAAGGCAGAATGCTTGAATCAGGTTGGCATTTTTGTCAAGAAAACAGAAAGCAACAGCGATATGCATATGGATAAGATGAAATTCTCCCAGTATACACCGTATACTCTCCTTAATAATGCAAAAGTAGGAATCAACGTTTCTAATTTGCCCAAAGACTCTTCTTTTCTTATTTGCTACCAAAACACAGTTGCTTAAATTTTTCAGACATTTTGGGGTTTTGCTTATTTAACATTCACTGAAGTGAGCATGAGTCAAATCAGGGCATAGAGGAGAAGAGCTGGAGAAAGAGGAGAACGGAACGACTCTTGCCCAATGGGCAGTCGATCAAGCTGGGAGCAGGGCAGGGAACGCTGTTCAGTTTACGGCGTTGGATTACTTTTACTTTCTGTTCAACAAGGAGTGTCTTAGTATGGGGCTAGAGGATTCAGATGGGGAGCACTTGCTTTTGTTCTAGTCCTGTGACCCCGGGGAGAAAGAGCGAGGTGCTGTAGGAACTGCTGTGGGTGGGGGACCCCCCTGCAAAGGGAAGAATGTGGACCGAAATCTCAGGGTCAGAGAATAAAGGAGCCCCGGTCTCATCTCCTGTAGGATGTAGTGAAGATAACCATGGGATTCAGCGATTCCTACCAAAGACTCGGCGCGATCCATCACAGCGCAAGAGCGGTATGGCAAAAAGCAGCAGATTTTCTTATAGCGAGCGGTGATAGCCTGTGAAGCAACGCACACGGGGGTGAACATAAGGCTGAGATCAGAGCTCTCTCCCAGTTCAGGGAGTCCTAGCCACCGTTCCCCACCAGCTCCCAGACCCAGGATTTCACACTGCAAAAAGAGATGCAATATCTGATACTCTGTGGAAGAACTTTCCAGCTCCTTTTCCAAGAAATAGCACAGCCCTCTGCAAAACTCCCAAGATGGTGTACAAACTGCTCTGGTCACTGAGAAGCAACAGTTTTATTTCTGAACTCTGTATTCAGGTGGCCACGGCGACAGTGTTGTTATTATTTAAAAATCACAGCCTGGCAAAGTTGACTCAGGTTGATGAAGAAATCTGCAGCCCCTCTTATTTTGACTATTAATTCTTATGAATTCCCTGCTCTGTGCCATGGGGAGAAGGATGCTCTGGCTTGGACTACGCTTGTCCCTAGCAGATCTAAGCTTTTATAGCTGCTATTTTCTGCCCTGGCAGAACCCGTCTTTGGGGATGCCACGGTCCTCTTGCAAAATTCCATGTCTTCTCCAGCCCGTTATTTGGAAAATACTTTAGAAGAGATGCACACCCTTTGTCACCCCCTTCTCTTTGGACTGTTACAGAACTTTGGAGCATCTGCGGCTTAAAAGATAACGGAGCTGATCACACGAGTTCATTAGTGCCTAATCCACAGTTCTCAATGGCTGTGTGCCACGGAGTTTCCGCTTGAGCGACCTCGACAGGCAGCGGTGTAGTCATACGGAGTTTTTAATAAGTGTCAGAAAACGTGAAGTACTAACGTATCCCTAATGTTACTTTTTGGCATCGTTATCCACTAGAGATGAAAGAATGAAATTGAAATGTCTGTTTCCAGAAAAAAAGAAATCTCACCTGGGCTGAGTGTGAGGGAATGAATGGCTCAAGAAACCTGCATTAGGATTAGGTTAAATCCCTTCCAACTCACTTGCTCGAATCCAGCAGGGGTCAATTGGAAATTATCACTAGTTGACATCCACAAAGGAATATGCTTTGAAATAGGCTTTTTAGTTGCCTTTTGGGATGAGTTACCAATGAAATTAGTTGTTGGCTTGACTGCATTAGTATTTATTATGTCGAGTGTTGACACTGTGCCCTGTGCGATAGGACATGAAAAAATAAAGAGACTCTGCTGCTCTCAGCTTAAAGCACAAAGGAAGAGAAGCAGGGGCAGCACGGATCACAGGGACATTCAGGAGCGACTGATAACCCGATCTTTCATACGTACAACAGGGAAGAAAATGTGTAGATCCGTATGACTGAAACAAGCTCACCGGACATTTGGAAGACAGCTATATGCTGCTGCCCCACCAGTATGTATTCTGTGCATAAGTCAGCAAAGTTTCAGCCTCAGGGTGCAGCTGATATTCCACGATATAAGTTTGTAGAAATACTTCAGCGAATAGACTCAGAAAAATTAGAGCATGGAATAAATTATGCTTTAATTATCTCTCGTTATTCTAGTGTAAGTAGCTCGACATTGTCTTTACTAAAAGTCAGATTACAAATGTGCACGGGAAGTCCAAAATTTGACCCTATATTGTATGTCATATAAGTATTTACAAATACACTCTTAAACTATTATTAGTGTAATTTTGATAGTAAGAAGGGCTTTTTATATATATTTTTGAAGACTATCCTAGCTGAAAGTTTTTAATTTTTTTTTTTTTTTTAAATGAAACTATATCTGTCTTTGACCAAATGAATGTGATCATTTTAAGGAGGAAATTTCTCTTTCTTTTTTTTACTATTATGCTTCACTGAATAATTTGTATTAAGCTATGCTTTAAATCAGCATTTTCTCAAATTGAAGAACAACTGATGCTAAAGTATATGGTAGATTATAATACTTGTAATTTGCATAAAAATATAAAAAAATCAGTTTATCACTAGTGTTCTTTCTAGCAAGGATTTCTAAAACCAGTGGCTAGGAAATATTGTTGGTTTTCAGACCACACTTCATCTAATTATACAAAAGCATATCCACAGAATTGCAAGGGTTCATGGAAGAGATAATCAAATCACGACCATTCAGAATGAGAGAGATGCTCAATGTGGAACTGCTGATACAGCAATTTAATTACAGCAGTTTAGCAGCAAAAGAGTAAAGTTCTTTAATAGATGCCACAGGTTTAACATTTTTGAGTACAGAAAGGGATACAGAAATTAAACACAAAACAAAACAAAAAAACAACCACAAAAGCAGATGAATGCTCAAGTCGGGTCTTCAGGATGCACTGTTTTTTATGTCTACACAGTTATATTAATATTTTCTTGGAAAAAAATAATTTTCAAGTGTTTAGCACAAAGCAAGCATCTATCTTGAGTTAATTCAGATCAGGGGGACTAAAGACAAACTAATAATTTCATTTAGGAAAATATTAATGATCTCAAATGTATTTCTAGAGATACTGGTGCAGTAACCTCTACATTTATTTATACACAAGTGAAAAGGGCTTTATTCTCAAAATTGGATCTTTATGGCCGAAGCCATCATAAAGGTTCTTATTGATTCAAAAGAGTTTTTGCTGATTCTCATGTTTGAAATAGAACAGATTTTTTTTTCACCTTTGTAATTTTCTCCTTTTGTTATAGAGTGTTAAAACCGTGCAACCAATTATGGTGAAAAATAATCTAATACCTATTCTTTCAAGACTACATATGTGCTGCTGCATATTTTGTAAGAGATTTTATTGAAAATTTGGCCCCAAATTTTAAAAGCTGGCAAAGATGAACCACTGAGTTCTACCTAGAAGTTATTTGGAAGTAATACTAATGTCAATATTTAGCACTTCAGTGCTGCTTTTTGTTAGGGAAAGCACGGCAAAAAACTTATTTCATTCCTGTACTCTTTTTCTTTCAAAAGGAAATATTTAATTATTAAATATCATACCTTTCAAACAACAATATTACTATTTCCCTTGTTAACTATCAATTCGGTATGGATCAGAGCCCTCTGAGAAATCAGGCGGTTTACACGTAAATTAAATACTAGGATTTATGGCTTTAACTATTTTGTTATCCTGAGCATCATTAAAACGCACATCAGTATAAAAACCTGTGTGCATGAAAGGACTATGGAAACACAGAGGTCAAGCTCGCGTGATGCAATGAACGGCGGTGCCTGCATCACCTTATAGACTTCATGCAGGCTGGTGTGCGGGTGGGGGAGTTACCGATACCCTCATGTGGCAGAAATACTCTCAGGCCTGGAAAACTATCTAAACCTTGTTCAGTCCAAGCGTGCTTGCAGTGTGTCTCGGCAAAGACGACCACCTTGGGCACAGGGCTAAGCAGGTTTGCTATACGCAGTTTTTGGGCTAACGTGGGTTATTTCTGCCTCAGCTGTCTCTGCGCTTTGCTCCACTGCCAAGATTCGTGGGATTTCTAACATATGCAGTACTTCAAATTTGGGTGCTTAACAGGGAACAGTTTAAAGAGATCTGATTTTGAGAAGAACAGTATTTAGCATTTTCCAAAAGTCGTATCCTCGTAATGGGTCTCTAGGTGATTGTTCCAAACTGGGAACATTCACAATTGCTGATCCCTTTGGAAATTTGAGCCTACGGGGACTTGCACAGAAAACACGTAGCAGAACAGGGATTTGTGTTCAAATATCCTCTGGGCTTAGGGTACCATCGTTAATACTGGGCCATCCCATATAATATTGGTACCTAAATCAGAAAAGCAGAGAATGTGTAAGGGATGTGCTAAGACAATTAATATAAACATAACCAACAAGGAATGTTATGATGAAATGATTTTTTTTAAACTTGTATTGGACTCTTCTTTTTTTAAAGCCAAAATTCCATTGAAACAGGTTATGCCTTTTCCTCTCCCAGCAGTGCCATACATGGTTACTGCTATTTTACATGATAGATGAGTTTGATGGAGCAATTCCCACATGAGATTGTGGAATGTTTATTTTCTTTCTCCCACTATTTTTGTCAGTCCTAAACTTAATGTTGCATTTACACAGGCTTCTTACATCAATGGCATATATATAACCTGTGACCAAAAATATGTGTCAGCAGTATACATGAAGACTTCTTTTCCTTCTATTATTTTATGCTAAGCTCTATTAAATCCTGGATATGTCAGCTGGTCTCAGCTTACAGCTAGCGTAACCTTACTTAAGCTCAGACTTTTACACCGCACATTTCACATGTTAATGTGCAATGTTAAATTCCAGAGTTTCGATGGCACAAGTGGTTGTTCATCAACTCCTACTTTTCATGCACGTTGAAGATGACTTGTCTGTGTTTATATGAGAGCAAGATTTGGTCCTCTAACATCTGATTTGTACAGCTGCAAAGAGCAGCCAGAAAGCAGAGATACAGAAACTCCACAGATTGGGGTTAAAGTGGGTTCCGCGTTGAGCGTTGTCAATAGGTTCCTTGTTGCTAAGGAAACTATTTCCTTGGTAGCTGCATGTTTGCCACATCTTACTAAATTGGTGTCAATCTCAAGCAAAGAACAATGTGTTGTGGCATCACAAGAAATAAGCACCCAAATAGGCTTAAAGTTTGTTAAATACTAATTAAAAAACACCCACCAAACCAAACCCAAACTGAAAACACTATGTGATAACTCACTGAAAAGCTCTGATTGTGTAAAAGAGTCATTAGCTGGCCATACAGTTAAGAGTATTTGTATAGTAAATTAAAATCTTTTGTCTTCTAGAAATCTGAAAGTCACCCTTTCACAAGAATGTACTTTTTAGCTGTTGAAAAATCTCAGGTAATGCACTCATGGCAGCCGGTTTTATGCACAGGAATGGATGGGGTACTATGGCATTATTTTTTTCTTTTTACTGATGTAAACATTAAATGATATTTTTACCATCTAATATTACATTATATGGTAATTTACAACCTCAGAGTGGGTAAAGCGGATTCTAAGCGCACTTGTAGAAACCCAGAAATATAAAAATACACTGCACACTTTTTGTGCAAAATTATCAAGAATGGTTTGTAAGGAAATGATCAAGTATACCAATTTGTGTATCCCATTGTACCTCCCTTCCCCTCTGCTTTTCAAGTACACACATATTAGCATTGCCAAGAATTTTCTTGGGCAGATTTTTTTTTGAAGTGGGAGGTTTCAAATATGCCAGCTTAAAGGCCATGGTATTCAATATGTGCTGTTAACTGTGGTATCTATCTCCATGTTAAACTATGAGGCAACCAACTCATGTCTATATGATTATGAAATAAATTCAATGAATGCGGCTGAAGAATAAGATCAATTTTATGAGATCAACTGCACTAAGGAATACCAACATTTTATGAGATCAACTGCACTAAGGATTACCAACATCGTTTCTATAGCCTCTCACCACCTTACTCCAGTTCTATAAACTCCGAAAACAAAAAACCTTACACTGTTTCAATATTTGTGCTTTTTCCCAAATGACCCAATGAGTCGTTATTTTGTCCCACTCAGGCTGTTTTGTCCAGAGTCAACATACCCAGACTATGGCAAATTACTTTTTTTTTTGCAATGTTTTTACAACCTTGTAATTCATAAGAAAAAGAGGGGCAGTGAACATTTTTCTGCATGGAATAACTGCAACCTGGACTAAGAAAACAACACAAGAAAAGCACCATAAACCAGAGACTTCTTCAAAAGTGAGATGCTGAAAGGGAACCAGCGCAAGGAAAATCCTATGAAATATGCCACTACCAAAGCCTTCCATTTTTCTGCTCCTTAAATAAGCCTTAATGCTAACGTTAATTATTTGTACATCCCCAAGTTCAGAATTCTAAAGGTGCCCAAACTATATGGAAACAGTCACTAGAGCAAAAAGCTCAAGAGAAAATTAATGCATTGAAAATAAACAGAAAGTGTGTGGACATTTCTACTATATGGATCATTTAACTACCAATATAATTTGGGTTTTAAAGCATTTTTTTTCATAGTATTTAAGCCTCTTAATCGCATCTATGAACTCCAGGAAAAATATTTTTCCTCCTCAGAAAGTACCATAAGCATAAGATGTTACAAGCATGTAGGAAATAGAAGCAAAGAGACAGAAATTAAAGACAAGAAGTGATCCATGAGAAATTAGTTTGATTGACAGTGGTTCTATTTCACAATGTACTGCAGTTACCAAATCTGACGCAGAAGAATTCATGCACTCTTTGCCACTTTTCTTGGAAAAAGTAAAAAATGTTTTGCAAACAGTGGCAAAGCAATATAAAGTCAGCTCTCTTCAATCTGCCTGGGTTTTGGTAGCTTATGAGAGTTTCAGTGGGTATTTTGCGGGCTTCATGAAGAACTGCAGAGAAAACCCTACTTAAGCCCATGATCTTAGACTTCCCATACGTGAGCACATTCATGCAATTAATCAGGCTGTTACAAAATACATAGTGATGTCAACCTCCATACATTTGCATAGGAATCAAGACAACATTGTGCAATGATGCTGCACATCACTTGAATCTACGAGATTTGTCTTCTGTAGCTGTTCCTGGTAGAAACAACAATAAAGACGATAGCTCTCCTCTCAGTTTTCAGTGAGTTTAAGAAAACAGCAGTAATGGATGTAAATAGCGTCCGATCAACATTTAATCCCCTTTGTATTTTCACTAAGGTGAGAAGAGAAATCCAAGTAGGACAGGAAATTTAAAAAGAAGCCACGCAGGAGAAAAAAACCCATGTGTACATGTTTAATTAGATCGTGAAGGAGGAAGCAATGAGCAGAAACTGGCTGTGATTCTTGGTGCAGATGAGGTAAAGAGCACACAGCTGTTTCAACTTACACTTCTCCAGACCACCTCTGTTCAACAGGAACTCTCTGTATAGAATTAGAGGGAGGTTTGAGGGTGGAATGTAAAGTCACAGGCAAAGATGTGCTTAGCCATATGCGAACAGCTTCTCATAATGCTTCTTGAGCAGGGGCGATGGGATGGACGTGGGATGTAACTGAGCTAGGAGGATCGATGCTTCCTAAAACAACCCTTCTTCAGGTAGGAGCACTTCTGACCTGTAGGAACTGCTCTGGGAAGACAGTCATGAGAAACAAAATTGAATGAACTTCTGGATATAATTGACAGCACACTCAGTTCAACAGAACTGAAACACAGGAAAACATAACAATTAATCTCTTGCTAACTTGGTCTTTCGGATCTTTCTTTTTTTCTAGGCACGTTTTAACATTTGAAATTACTGAAGCTGTCCTAGAAGCCACCACCTTTTCCTGCATCCTCAGGAAGAAGTCAGGTGCATTTCACTTAGTTAAATGTAACCCTGATTTATTAATAGGTGTGTTTAATGACAGTCACTTTGCGTATTCGAATGCTGTTTGTGGTTGCGTTAAGAACAGCGAAAATGTACTGTGCTTAAAGGTGGTGTGGTTTTTCAAGTGCTTCTGTTTAATTTGTATTCTTGGTGTTTTTGTGGATAGTATCTTCAAAACTGATTTGCTCCACAGGAGCAAATATATCCTGGCCTCTCTTCTGCTAATTTAACAGTCTGCTACTTAACACGAGATCAGAAATACTATGAGATATGGGAAATAAAAAGTGTATCAGAGGACTTTAATGGGGACATCAAGGTTAATATCTGTCTACGCTCTTTCTTGAGAAACTGCAAGCAAGACAATTTATTGGATTGGACCCGAGTTTTATGTTTAATTATCTAAAGCATGGTTTCCTTAGCAGCACAGCTCTCCATTGCCTGCCATCTAGAGAGGCAGCAGACAGAGTCGCTATGAAATCCATCAGCTGGGACCTGAACCAAAGGTTACGCTATGAACAACAAAGTCAAGAACACCATGCAGAGGGCTGATACGAGAGACCCTAACAAAAAGACTTCACACCAGGCTAGCACTAATAGGAAACTGCTAAATATTCATTAACCCACTCTGAAACAGCAATATTTTAGCTATCTCAAAATCAAACTACATACACAGAAGATCAAATAATGAAAAATTATTTCTTGGCACAGGTTCCTCTGACATTTTATTTCCTTACAGCCTGGAACTACAGGGACACAAGAAGTTTCCTGCAACTTCAAAATAAAAGCATTGTAGATAGCTGCTTGAACAAGTGGAATATCACACTGGCATTTTGGTATCATTGGCAGCCTTCCTTGATTATTGACACCACTGCTCCTGTAACAGCCTGCAGAGCTGCAGCCGGCATCTCTAGTATTTGTCACTGTCACTTCACAAGTGCTCGGCATTGTTCAGGAAATTGTATGTGTAAAGCAAAACTGCCTGCGACCAACTTCGACAAGGGAGCGTGGATGTGAGGGTGCTTGAAACTGAAACAGAGGTTTTATGTGTCCTATTATGTGCCCCAGCAAGAGCCATAAATAATTGTGACAAGGATTTTTTTTGTGTGTGTTACATGTGAAAGTCCTTGACTGTGCCTCCTGCTTCAGCTCCCCCCCCTCATGCACTACAGCTGCCAAGCTGCATGATGATAGATGGCACTATGCAGCAAATGACAGCCGGATAGATTTTTTTAGTTTGTGCTTTAGAGAGAATCAGATATGCTGTATAAAGCAATAAAAAAAGCATACTCACAAGGTGGGTTAAAAATAGCTAGCACAGCAGTAGATGAGTTTGCTGTTTATCAAAAAGTTAAATCTTTACATGAAAAGTCCAGGTGACGTGTTAATTCTTTTAAATCTTAGCAAGTAGTAATCTTAAGCAGACAAACCTATGGAGTTTAATATTTTTTCCTCCATCTTTTAATGCAGAGTACACCGAAAGCCTGGATACAAACTTTTCTAAATAAGGACAGCATACAAAATACAAGTGGAAATAGACTTGATCCTTATAACGAGATGAAGGAAGTCCTGAATCTGTACAAGGTCTGTTTGAGAACTTTGCTCTCAAATCAGATCTTGAAACGTGAGCCCAGACTCCCTGTAAACTTCAAGTCATGAAGCCACCGAAGTCAGCAAGACTCTTTACTATAAAATTTGACCAAGATTATTTGAGAACCGATATAGCAAGTTATTTTTATCCTTGATAGATCACGTCTGATGAAAAACCCGTATTTAGGTTTTTAGTATATACTATGTTCTCTTATACGCTAAATGTAGCAATTTTGTGGCGATAAAGTAGATAGCATTAATGAAAGTGAAAATTCAGGTGTGCCAGAGGACTCATAAAATATTTGTGAAATATGCATGACAAAGACGTAGGTAGCCATCGTGACTGCACAGAAAAGCTAGAAGAAACAGCGTGTGCAACTGCTTCTGTTCATTACGCTGGTAAAACCTGACAATTACATATACATAAGGTAGTGGCTTTTTCTCATGTTTAATATTTTTCAGTAATTGAATACAATGTTCTGAAGAACAGGATGTTCCCCTGAAATGTATACTGTGCACATCTGAGATGTGCAAACTTGGAAGTTGTTCTGTCCTTTCCACTGGATGTTAACTTTACTTGTTTTCCTCTCTGCTTTCTATTGATCTAGATTCTGTATAACAAATGGCCTGGTTTCCCAGCCACCTTGGAAATGTCATGCAGGAGTCAACAAAAATACTTAGTGTATGTTTTATAAAGAATTACAGCTGGCTCTGAATTACTCTGGCTTTCATCTCTGTAAACCCAGTCTGGTTGCTCTCCGTATCGATGGATGAGCAGAAGTATCAGGAAATGATTCAATGAGCCAGTGAGTTTCCCAGTTCACGGACATGACAGCCTGAGACATACTTATTCACTCTGCTTCTGTCTCCTCATACACTATACTTGAAGCTGCTATGTAATTTAAGAGTACTCAGTATATCAGATCTCAACTATTTTTCCCCCCTGATTTCTGATGAATCATGTTAGGAAAGCTGTGGTTTTAACGCTGGAGGATGTGACATAATGCAAAACAGCACAAGAAGTATATTAAAAAAATATGTCTGTCAGACTTTATATTGCTGGAAGGGGATAATTTGAATTATATGCCCATAATTCAAATTTGGGGATAATTCAACACCCAAACAGATACATTTCTAGCTGTACCCAGTCATCTGATATAATACTGGCTGTTGTTTATTACTTACTAGTATGTTGTTATAGCATCACCTCCCCATGCTATGCTCAGGGGACAGTTTACATTTCCATAATAAAATCCATTTTCTATAGGTTTATAACTCAGTTTACATTTCACAAGGCTGCTGCCTGGCATATGAATTTCCGTTCAAGTCCTATTGGTTTGACTAAAAATAACTTTCAAAGCAGGTTATTTATTTAAAAATAATTAATCAATGCGACGGAGAAGTTTTCAAGTATTGTTTCCCAGCCCAAGGAGTTTTAGCAACTCCCAGCTATTCACTAGAAAAGGACCTATTAAAGTCCTTTTTACAAGAACCTGATGGATTTAGGACCAAATGGAACTACTTAAATGGCAGATGTTCCGGCATCGCTATATTTAGAGATAAGTTGGAACAGTAATAAAGTACAATGCTTTAAAACTGAAAGGGAGCATTTCTTATATGATGTGACGGCAGTAATGCATAGCCATACAGTTTGGCACACCCAGCATGCCTACCACCATATGCCCCCACCATTTCTGTAGTGCCCAGGAGGGTCTCATGGTGGCTCGCGGGTACTAAATTCAATGAGGGATCAAATCACTGGAGGAACAAAGGTTCCCACTGACTTCAAGTGTTGGTGTCTCCCTAGGTCAGGCATGGAAAACCTGAAAACTCTGGGGCAGAGGTATGCATTATTGTTTGAAACAATAAAAATTTAAATGCCTAACTCACAGTCACACCGAGAGGCAACGCTGAGCATTGCCCTCTCTCCCAGGCAGCTGTCTGATCTAACACATTCTTCCATATACACCTCTTGGATTTTCCAGAGACTTCTAATTTCCACCACAATATTCTCCACTCGCTCATTACAGCACCCTCACTGCACAATTAGAAGGGCACGTATTAACTTTTTCTTTCCCTATCGCTTTTCATTTTCTCAGGATTTCTGACCGAGGCAGGAACGAGGAGTGCTAACAAAAGCTGAAGGAATTGCCAGGATCTGATCACAGCACCTGATTTAATGCTTGCCCACCAGAAGCAATGAACTAATGATTGAATGTATGTTCCTGCTCAGCGGAAGAACTTCTCCCAATTTCCCAAAGGTGTCTCTTTCATTTGCTAAAATACCCTGAAATAACAAAATATTCTCAGCCGCATAAGCAGAAAATAACATAACTGTCTCTTCACACTGACACTCTTTCTACCTGTGCCCAAGATGCTATTACAACATGAGCTGAAGTAGTTATGAGTGTTAAAATAGGGAAACAAAAAGTCTAAGCTTTTCCACCAGAGTGAGACACATGGTCTAGTACACATGTGAGAAAATGTGAAAGTTGTATCTGATATCTGTTCACCAGACCATATAATCATGCTTGCTGTTTTTTCTGATTAGTTCTGGAAAAATAATTATTTATTTTAAATCCGTTAGAGAATTTAATAGAAAACAGTCAGTATTGACAAATATATAGCCATCTCTTAAATGCAGAGGTCTCTATCTCTGGGTGCAATGACAACTCTAACCTTTCCATATGCCCGTTTTTGCCCATTTCAGACAGTGTGTTGGCAGCGTTGCCAAGCGTCTGGGAGGCTCCAGGGGTTATGCGGGTAGCCAAAATCTGCTGGAAGACAAAGGTAATGCAACTGTATTGCCAATTCTGGGACATGCCTCTCCCAGATCCCCCCCCCCCCCCCCGAGCAGGCGGAGGGAGGGAGAGGGGTGCAGCGTGGCTCCTTCCCAGGCAAATTCCAGAGCTTTACCGTCTCTGTTGTGCTCAACTGGAGCAAGGGTTATAAAGCACGTTTGCGAGTTTGGATGCAACTTTGGAATATCATGTTAAGCTAGTACTGGTGTTTTGATTATTATAGGGTTTGTGATCTCAGCCTTCCCGACCGGGGTTCATGTTAAACAGCCATCACAGATTTTGCGCAGGTTGATACATGTGTCTCTAATCATCAGAGCCAAACTAGGGTTGCACCTCATAAACATTGTCTTTCTTGGAAGAAAATGTTTTCTTTCAGGTCAAACTGAATCACTGGGCAAGCAAGGAGGAGGAAAGGGGGAGTTTATTATGCATGTCTAGTCTGTCCAAGAAAAGACGGGATTAACAGCTAATTTCCTGCCATTATATTTCAGCCCCAAAGAAAGCTTTTTCAAAAGAAATGACTTGCATCTCAAAATGACTTGACATCTGCAATGAACAAAGATGAGAAACTCACCAGGACACAGCCTGAATTCTAACTCCTCCCTTGTAACTCTTTCTCCTGCGGTAGTATGAAGTTGTTGTAAATCATTACGAGAAACAAAAGAGAGTGAACTGTGCCTCTACCTGAGGCCAGTGCCCTCTGCTAGGAGCAGACTCCTCGGTCTGCATTGCCGATCCTGGAGGGTTAACAGGGATGTGCTCCACTGGGTTGTGAAGTTTGGAGCCAGGAGCTGCTCCGGTTCCATGAACCCATGTGAATCAGATCTCTTGTGAGTGCATTTTAAATAGCTGTGGAAATGGCTGGGAATTTGAAAGATGTACTTAATGCTGAAAGTCAGCTGAAGGCATCAGACTGCCTAACCTTCTTACTAAAAAAATCACATTGTCCAGTTCTGGTACTCTGAGACCCCACCTTTAGACACATGCCTGTTATCTGCCTGTGCATGCCATCCAAATGAGTGGTTGTGCTCCTAGAAAGGAGGATGCAGCTATTTGAAAATCCATCCTTGAGCATCTCGGTCCCTCGTTTTCTTTCTGGAACGGACTATTCTGAGTTCTTGAAGAGATAAAAGCAAGAAAAGCAGGCCTGTAAAATTTCACCTCCCACCTTAGCAACTTCCATTTTACTTTTCATTCCCACGGGTCAGAAATAAAAGGGAGAGAGAAGGAAAAAAAACCCAACCCAGTTGTAAGATTACCTGAAACTTTCTGGGAGCCTGGGCAAGTTTGTGGAGCGCTGTGCTGGCGCAGAGCACCCACGGCACCGCCGGGCTGACCCCAGCTGCCAGCAGGTCTGGGCAGCAGAGGCCAGGCAGGGTGAGCACCCGCTCCCCTTCTCCTGCAGAACAGCCCAATGCTCCAAAAGAATTTGGGGCAAGGGTACAGCCCACTCCCCCGTGCAGCGGCTCTGGGGAACTACAGCAACTCTACTTCAGGGGACCTGTGTGGGAGTCCTAAACTGTCCAATTACCTCAATAGGCACAGTCTCACCCTAAGTTTAGAAAGCATTTCAAGATCTACAGATGAGCAGAAAACTGTACGTAATAGCGAACAAAGAGTTATTGCTACCTGCACCGAGAGACCGAGCAATTTAAACCACCTTGCCCGCCTTTGTAGGTTCTATCAGTTAAGCGAGCAGACGTGTATAGTGATAAATTACTGAGAGTCGGTAACACTGTAAAACTCACTGGGACAAATTCTCTGCTGGTGTAACTCCACTGAAGTCAAAGGAACAACGTCAGGAAATTTAGTCTGTTAAATTAAAACAATGTGGATTAACGCAGCATTCCGGATGCATTTCTGTCGGCATCAGTATTACCATTAAGCGTTGTGACTACATCAGCAAATGAAGCGAAAGAGAATACTAGCTACTGAAAAGGAAACAACCTATGACTTGGCAGATCAAATAATTACACTTAAAAACCGCACTGTGTTTAGCTGCTCTTTAGCCAGGTTAACGCAACAGAAAGAGAAAATCAAGCAGAACCTCACTCTCAGAGCGTGTATTTAGTACGCCGCACGTGTGGTTAGCGCAGTCACTCTTCACACCCGCGACCGCGGCGCATAGGTGACGCTCTTCCATGGGGACAGGTTTTTCAAGGGACAGACCTTCTCCTTAGCGAGCCCTACCCGATCCGTAAATCTCGCACCCGCGAGTCCGCTCGCACCGCAAGCGCAGCTGGAGCGGAAGGTTATCTGCTGGCCATTGCTGTTTGGCAGAGGGGGACTGTGTGCACCAGTTTTACAGGTATGAATTGGCCCTTTGTAGGAACATCTCTCTCAGCACCTCACGCACACCCGGGGCCAACTCGCTCTGCGGTCAATGGAGCTGTGCCAGTCCACATCAGCAGCACACGTGAGCCCCACCGTTTTGTCTCAGGCTTCAATAAGATAAATGAGTTTAATTCATCCTTTGTGTAAGTAGGGACAACTCCTAGAAATTAGACTGGAGTTGTATGCCTCGGCTTAATCCCTAAATTCATTCCTCTAAACAAGAGCCTGTCTTAAAATCGCTGTTCTTACGTCTGTCATCAGTAGAAGTCATTTGTGACACGTATACTTTAAAAATTCCCCATCTGATAGTCATCACCATAAAAGATCACTCAAAGCACTCAGTGATATTGGGTCAGATTCTGATTGCAGCTCACCACTACCAATACGAAAAACAGAGTCTGTAAAGAATTTGCTTCACAAATTACATTCGTTCAGAGCCACATAACAAAAGAAGTCAGAACCTAGATTAATTAACATGATTATACTCCAACTCAGAAGTCAGTCAGTCCTCAGTAAGAGATTTCTTTTCAAAGGCTTGCACAATTGCTTACGGGAGTTTGCAGCTTATGCACACAAACCTCCAAAGATACACAAAGGCCAATAAATAAATAAATAAAAAATAATCATATTGCCAAAATTAGTGGAAAGGCAACACACTGAGAAATATGTATTTAACTCTTCCCCACGTACACAAAGTTGCTAGGGAACGAGCAAGCGCCTTGCAAACTGCCAGTACAATTACATTTACAAAGAACTGACAAGGATTGACCTTTGCCTACTCCTTCCTGTCTGCCTTTTACCAGGCATGGAAAAGCCTGGTGGCTTGACAAACAGATTTGATGGGCACATTTCCAGACAGCGTGCTGTCTGGATGGGTGAGGTAGCCCTCTTCTGCAAGTCTGCTAAGAACTAAAGAAGCTTTTAAGAGCACCACGACTGTCAGTGTTTAGCTCTTCTAGTAAAAGGTGGTCTTCCCTTTGCTAAGCTTTTGTAAGCTTTGGAAGTATGACATTTGTTTAGCACTTTAAAGCACAGCACTTCCAGCCAATGCCCAGTCAAACAGTTCCATCAACAACTATTAATGAAATTGCAGTATAATTCCTGCAAAAAAAAAAAAAAAAAAAAAAATCAAATAAAGGCTCATATTTCCAAAAGCACATGTGCAAAATTTGCCAACGCTTTTGCAAGTCGAAGTTGTACATTTGTAGAGAGTTGCAGGGGTTGGGTACGAGCGTTGCTGTGTGGAGGTGATACCCCAGCTTCCGCAGAAAACCCTAAAAATATGCGTAAAAAAGCATGTGCATTATTTAGTATAAGCGGCTAAGAAATTCTGTGCCATTATCTGTATATTTTAATAATTGCAACTTTCAATGGTAGTGACATAAAAACAATTACTTTTTGAAATTCCTCTGTGTACATGCATTTGAAACTACACAGCCATTAAAAACAGTCTGTCGAATTAAAGGTTGTGCAATTAATTAAGTGCAAATCCTGTAAAACTGGACCAAGGAGAAAATTCATCAAATGCGTGAAATATGACCTATCTTGTCCAAAAGACAAATATGTTTAAACAAAATATGAAAATTGATGACAAAATTACTGGTAGCAAAATGCACACAGAGCAAATATGAGACAGCTGTACTTTGATTCAGCATGGGAGGTTCACCCTTACAGAATTTGTGATTCATTATCTCCACTGTCTTGTAAAACTTTTCCTAGTTAATCTCTAAAGTACGGCCTTTGTATCTATGATAGTAAAAATTCTCAATAAAATCACATATAACTGTTTAGCAATGATTTACTGCCCCTTTCCAGAATCAGATTAAATCTACTATAAATTGGATGTGGGTATCCAGCAGCAAGCTTTCGCTCCGACACCTGAAATCTTTGCCTTTTGCGGCTGCTTCTTCCAATCAACGTCCTGGTCTCACTGGTGTGACCCACGTGGGGACGACCAGCCCCGCGTGCCCAAGCCGGGCTGCAGCAGCGCACGTGGGTCTGCCTCTGCTCTGTCCTGAAGTATAGCCTGGGCACTAGAGTTTAGTCTTCTTAGCACCTAAATATTTGCTGCCAGGCAGAGTCTTCTCAACTTCGACAGCCATGAAGCTGTGTGCCTGGACCTTATTCAAGCCACGTGGGGTTCACGCTTCATAGACCAAGTATTGGTATATTTGGTCACCGTGTTCAGGTTCGCCTCCGTGTGCAGGAACCGTATTTTGAAGGGTTTTACCGCCAAAAAGTAACCAACCCCCAAATGAGACTTTTTCTGTTTTACCCACAGCAACCCATTGACAAGGAGAGCTAGAGATTCTCTGCCTGACGCAACTCGAAAGTACTTTTTCAATACCTCAATAAATTATTCTAGCAATAAGGCAACAGTTGTCTCCTGTTGCCAGCTTTGGGCACAAGTCTTCCCGCATGAGTATACAACTTATTTGCTGATAGGCTGCGACTGGAAACTGTTGCGGTGGCATACTGAGGAATAGGACTTTCTCAGTCAAGTTTATTTTAGTGTTTAATATTAATTAGATCAGACAAAAATAAGACACAGAGTAAAGGAGAAGTTGGTTGTCTAAGAACATTAAGACATGAAATTCAAGGAACCCATAAGAATATTTATGTTGCATGAAGTAGAAAATGTCACAGAAAATGCAGCCAGAATGGACTTCACCATGGGCACAGGAACACCTAAAGGGTTCATGACTCTGATTTTTAAGCAGAGAGAAGTGTCTTCCTTCAGCAAACCAAGGAGGACAGAGTGAACTACCTTTCCCTTTGCTTCATTTTCTACTTGCAGCCTAATAGGACCCAGCTGTGCCAATATATTGCCCCAGAGGAAGTAGGAGCATGAGACAGGGAATTCTGCTAGGCAGCAGGGACTCCAGATCTTCTTCGAGATAATCGCTCAAACGCACTTAAAATTAGCTTACTTGTATTTACACATGTATACCATTTTCTTCCTGAAGGACATATGCAAACTCAATGATTCTTGAAGAATGCACACTATCTGTCAGGAGCTATGACTTCAAGCAACTGTATTTGTAAGGTGGGCATGTATAATGTTCACTAGACATATTGTATTACATGCGCTTGACATTATAAGCAGGTTTAAGACTTCACAAATCAAAATCAAATTGTAAAGTGGATGGTAGAGAGGAGGCGGACTGCAGGGAATGCTAGGAATACAGCCTGTTATTTTCATATTAAAATGTAATGGTGCCATTAAAGTTAAAACCACTGTTAAACTTGATTGAGTAAATTAGTTAATTAACCATAGCATCTAATGCATTCCTCCAAGGCATACCTCAGTTCCTCAAGATAGAAGCTTGATAGAGTTCCAGTTGTACATTATTCTAGCTGTGAATTTTAGTACGATTACACTCTTGAAGTGGCTTACTGTTTGTCAATGAAGAATGCAAGCTGTCTTTTGAATTTGACGTTGATTAAAAATTAGCAGAGGAAAATCGATAGATTTCCTTTTTTGCTTTTACAAAACTTCTCACATTTAATAGATTCTTACTCTTTCTCTGCCCTTTCTCAGAAGATTTTATATAAAAACAAGTTAAAGGTGGAACATGTTGGTCATCTCTAGTTAAGATTAAGGAAGGAGGATTTAGTTCCATCCTGTCACAGTAGGACAGACTCTACAGTCATGCTATATCAAAACCACTGCTCAATAAAACTCTGATTTGATTCCATTAGCTTATCCACACTGAGGCATTAGGAAGCCATACAGTGACTACCTGATGGTGGTGCTCAACTTGGCTCCCCTTATAGTCTTCATGTGATTAGGAGGGAAATTTTACTCAGAAGTGACAAAAGTACACACAATTCACATACGTCAAAGGTAAAATAAACATATGCAAAACTGTTTAGAGCATGGACTATCACTTACAACCGAGCTTAAATTATACAGCACTAAAGTCACATCTTAAAGCGTAGCTCCCCAATTCAGCATGTAGCAACCTTTCCAGGAAGGCAGCTTTCCTCTGTGGTCTCTTTTATGTCCAGACATCTACGTCTGCAGCTTAACAATGGTAAAATCAAAAATAACTTTTTCTTCCTAACAAATCCCTGCACCTTCAGATTGCCAGTCCCATTTATATGGTTAAAGGTCTAAGAAGCACTAATTTGTATTTTAAATAGTTTTGCTGGCACAAAATTGCAAGGTGCAAAATCTGCAGATATAAGTTACGCTAAAACACAAAAAAGTCTGGGTATGCCCCTTATGAGACTAAGAGAGTTTCCCCCTGGGACACCATAACCAATCACAGTTTTTATTTCTTTGGCTTTTCTTCAAGGGGAAGAAAGATGAATGGTGCCAAGCATCAGGAATGCTGTGACCTAGTTGCTCTAAAGCAAGCAACATTCAGGTTTGTTACCAAAGCTGAAGGTATCACTCTGTGCCAAATATGCCTTTCCACCAAAACTTCTTTTTGGCTGTATCATAGATGTGGCTCACTACATCTGCAGTTGACGTGCTTAAGATTCACTGTTACAATAAAAAGCTTAAATGCAAAAATCACTTTCAAATGAAAAAAAGAGAATAGAGTTTCAAGCAAACAGACTGGAATAAAAGAGTTGAAACAACATGCGAAAAGTATCATTCAGGTTTTTTTTAAAAACTCAAAAAGGAAAGGTTACTAAGATAGATCTTTCAAATATGACTTGAATTTAATAATGTAAATTTTACTCAAGCACCTTTTTACAGGAAAAATGGCCACAAAGCTTGGATCGTGGATTTTGCATCTACCTACTTAATTTACAAATGAGGTAGAGTAAAATACAGATTTTCTGATATAGAAATGTCATGTGAGCAAGAAGCTAGCTTATTTGGAAATCTGTGTTATATTAAGAAATAAAATACATCTCTATCAAGATAGCAGACTGTAAACTGAGTATGTTTTCCTTTAACTACTTTATTTTCAAAGCAGTTGGCTGAGTTACCATGTTGTCATAAGCATCCCCATAATCCATTCTTAATACATTCCCGGAAGAAATTTAATTTCTTTTTCAACAGAAATTTTCAAGACTTATTGTTTTTCATTTATAGAATTGCTCAAAACTTTTTAATCAAAATACAATTTTCACAAACCCCAAATTGCATGCTAACAGTTCTGCTCACATTTTTTCATGTTTCCCAACCAGTCCATTGTTAATACCTCCAGTGCGGTGCCAGAGCAACATGACTGTGCGAGGTGTGTTGCACATCCCAAAAGCAGTCTTTTTGTGGCAGGCATGCTTACTTTGACTCACATAGCAGCACACAAAGGACCAGCCAACTTAATTCAGACCTTTGAATGTACGGCTGGCCATTTTCTAATTTTTTAATTGCACTGCCAGTGAGATATTTTTGCCAGTCTTCATTGCCTTGGGGAATGCTTAATTTTGAAAGCATTAGGACACAATCATGACAATTCCCTTATGAAAATATGGCTAATCTGCTGCTTTAAACAAACATAAAATTGATCTCTCAAGCTGCATTGCTCTGTTTCACATGATCCCTTTGTAGGTCTTCCACCTTTTTCTTTTCTGCCACACCCAGTAACGAAGCTTCCCTAAATGAGGTCTGCTTTCTTTTTCTTTTCATTTTTTGCCAACAGATACTACATCTTGGAAAATCACCCTCCGCGTATGGATAACCTCAGTGCAAAGTGCAAATGTGACAGATTTCATCCTCTATCTCACAAGTGTCCAAGAGGTCATAAGCAATTTGAATGACAATTACTCAGATTTCCATGTTTTTGGCACCACAAACTGCCTGCATTTACTAAGCAGTGCCTAAACTTAGCATACGTTTCTTCTGTATCTTACATATGATGAATATGCTATTTTTTTCATTTAATGTTTTTTTCATTGCCTGCTTGATACAAACAAAGGATCTTCCTGAAGGTCAAGTTATTGATCTAATTCAACCCAAGGGGCTCATAACCCATCCAGTGACAGATGCAAGGTACCTGTGGGATAATAGACTCACGGGAATAACCTATGAAAAGGACAATGGGGTGGGTCTTCAAAGAATACTGCTAAAATGGCAGCATTATTGAGTTATTTCTCCTTTATCTCTTCTTGAGCATAAAAATGAAACTGTAAAGGGAATGTGCAAAGAACTTGGACGTATGGGGTCTTACCATATGGTAATTATGGCAGACACCTGAATTAAGAAAGAAGCAAAAATACCTGACCATTATCTGTGCCATGGACTCTGCAGTTTTAATGTTAAAAATTCTGACCTGCTACCCAAATTCTACCTAAAATTAGAAGCCACGTAATGACAGCATTTGGCTGAGCTGAGAAAGGAATTTGCTGAAGAGGAAATTCCCTCTTGAATAATTAACTCACTTTTCTCTGTTTTTCTCCTTTCCTCATCAGATTTCTAGTATATGGAAGGAAGTAACATTCTCTTTCCACTGTTGATGAGATAATACTGATGATCTAAGTCATTTCTTGCTACTCTTATGTATTTAATAAGGCATCCAAGATTAGTGGTTAAAGTCAGCTAATTTTACCAAATTATAGCACATAATTGATTTAGTGATAGGTAGGCATGACTTCAACTTTTATTCAGATATTTAACATAATCAAAGAATTATGAATTTATTCTGTCATTACCAAAAAATAGGGTTACATTTTTAACTATTCAGTAATAAAAATTGATGCAATATCTGTGCTGTTACTTGTTTATTTATCCTCATGATCCTTTTCAGAAACATATTCCCAGATTACTATTCCACAAGGTTTCACTGAGTAAGTGTAAGGACTATGTCAGCGGCCACGAAGGATGATGGCACAGATGGAGCTGTGATCAGATAGGATGCACAGACACGCGCATTAAAAAAAAAAAAAAAAGTTCAACTGATCCTAATAATGGTGTATCATTGATAAAAATCAGTGTATATACAAGAACACAGATCATAGGCTAGTGCTCCACCCTTACTTTTTTATAGTCTTTTGTCTCTGTGTCATTTAATTGTCTTTTGTAGTCTTTCGTCTCTGTGTCATTTAATTGTCTTCTCAATTTAGAAATTTTTAGTGCTCTGGTTGTGAGAATCTTTTTACTTTCTTGCTTCTCTCAGTCAGATCTTATTATAATTGCTCCCTCAGCACATCATCTTTGTTGGACAATTTGGTTTCCTCAAGGGATCCTCTTTCACGTTCCTCCTTCCCTCCCCGCGTCTTCACTCTAGGCCAACGTGTTCAGCCAGATACCTTCAAGCTAATAGGTCTAATGTTTTCATATGCTGTATGTGTCCGAGCTTTGTCTCTCTTTTTTAATTTTCATTTTTTAACACAGATTCTGATGGTAGTTCTGCTCTCTCTTCTGGAGCAGCTTTTAACCAACTAGCTAAACCACAAATCTTTCACGTTCTTTCCAAGGTGATTTACCCCTCTTATCACTGTCAACTCTTCATCCTTCTCAGCTTCAGAGATTTGATATCTTTTTCTACTCCTTTCTCATCGTCTCCTCCATACTGGTCCTACCACAGTGCTGAACTCCACCTAGTAAACACTGCTGCTAACCACTGATGCTCTATTATTATTCTCACTGTTGTGGTGCTGATAGTAATTTAGTCTACTAGATAGAAGGGTCATTGCAAAGTCAGTAGCCAGGAAAACTATGTTAATCCATTAAAGTCTTCAGAGTTTACTATCTGAGAAATTCCACGCTCTCTGGCACCTCAGAGAATTGCTCACCATGCATTACACTACACCATCTAATAGCATCCTGAGGAGGAAATACATATATCTGACTCCAACTCTGAAACAGAGGTTGAAGAAAACACATAAACCTTCTTGTCTGCTGATTTTCTCGGGTTTTCCCTTGCGTGTAAGAGTATAAAGCTGAACAGTCTTCATGCCAGCTTTGTGCCAGCACTCAGGACTGGGTGTAGACATTTAGTGCTATCTATATTAGAAGCTACTTTTTTTATACTGATATGTCAAACCCAATACTGCAGGGATATGAACTCCATATAAAGAGTTAATCCTAAATAAGTTTCATAGTTTTAATAGATATTTAACAGTTTAAAGAATTATTGTTTTCTTATTTAAGTATGTACCATAGCTCTAAGTACCAGTTGACTGTGGCTCAGTGAAATGCAAATTTTGTAAAATCCAATCCATCAAGCAGAAATTTTACTACAAAAGGGTTTCACAGAAATAATAGCTGTCAGCTAACAATTAATGCACCCAACATGCTTAAGTACTGCACTGAACTTTAATGAAAGGTTACCGAGTCTGTTAAATTGCTTCATACCTTGTAAGACTAAAGTTAAGCAAAAATTAACATCAGTATGCTAGGAAAAGAGCATGCAAACAAAATTCACCTTAATGATGGGGGAGTGTAATGTTTTCACTGAATATTTTGAATTATGATTCCATTAGAACATAGTAAAAAAAGTAACAGCGTCACTCCATTCAGAACAAACACGTTTTGGGATTTCACCTGAAATAATTCCACAGCAGATGTGAACACACGTATGTGTAAAAATGCACACAGCTCTCCTCAAATATAAGCATAGAGATACCCTGGAATTGTGGTCTTCGGTATCTACGTTGCTACTGACCCTTGCATTCTGATAAAGGCTTGTTTCACCAGCTGGAAAAGGTCATTTCAAAGCAAGGTATTGCAGCAAACGCCACAGCACACCATTTTGCTAGCGGTTTGATAACATTTCTTGTACCGCTAGCACTCTGAATACTAGGCATTCTCCTCCTTTGCCGAGTTCTTATAAACATTCCCACACTTTAAGTAATACTTGGCAGCTTTACTACTGTTGTCAGGAACTAAAAGGTGCAATAACCCCATACACAATACAAAAGATCAAACCATCAGATCATAACTCATTCCCAAAGGGCAGTCCAGTAAAAGAGATAAAGGAAACCACACTCCAAGGACTTCCTCAGGCCACTGCCCTGGATCATTAGGGCTACTGATACTGCTCATCCCTTGCCAGAAGCACACAGCTAGCTCCTTCCCTGATTATGTTTCGGTCCCGGCTCTCTGCTTGGTAGTCTCTCCAAGCCATCCCCCCTGTTATCCGCAGGGGTAGAAGTTCCTACTCAAAAGAACAGCTATTTAAGCCCTTTGAATATCACTATGCACCCTTATTATCAATCTTCTAAATAGGACTATTTCAAAAAACAGTGCTCAATATGACTGGGTGGGCTGCTTACTACAGCTGTGGGGACCACAGTTTGGGAAGAACAGAACCAGCCCTTTTCTCTTCTGCTCACTCAGGGGTTATAGAAGCATAGTCACGAATACACACGCATATTTATGTTAGAGGGAGTTTGAGCATCACAAGTCCAGACCTAGACAACTATATTGGCAATGTTATCCTGTCTGTCTGATGAACACACAGGGCTCACCTTTGCTACATCACCAACTTAGCAGAATTGCAGTTAAGTCTTTGTTTAAGGACATATGTGAGAAGGTATCAAGTACGGAATTATCTGAAAGAACAGAAGCCAGCTCAGAATTACAGGCCAGATGAAGGCTCAGCCAGAAAAATGAACCTGAGAAGTAGAGGCATTTTGAATGCACACATGGAGAGGTGAGAGCGCCGAATACTGTGGGACGAAGCTCTGTGTGTGTACGTGCATTGTGCGTAAAAGAGAAGACGACAGCAAACGTTACACAAACAGGAGATCTGTTCCTGTTTGAAGCCAAGTAGCCATACTTGCATGGTGTGAAGCTGTTTTCCATCAATATTTACTAGTTCTGTGCTATGGCTGCAGTTACCAGTTGAACTGGGCAGGACTGGTATTTGTCCTGCGCACAGGTACCATGAGCCCATACTTGCATTATGCACGTAGTCGTCTTACTTGTAACCATAAACTAAGCAGTCCACTAAGTTTTTCTATAGAGACATTTATCAAAGCAAGTGTTCGACAGGAAAATACAATTTCCCCCTTACATTATCCATGCTGAGGAGAGCACTAACCGTTGGTCCCAGACTAGACTCTGTGGGAAGGCAGCTGTCATCAGAGCAGCAAGACAAAAACATTTAGGAGAATGCCAACGCTCAGAAACGCTTTAATGGAAATTTTCCCATCTTTCCCTACTTATCTATCAGCAGAACAATTAGTAGCCTCTAAAAACAAACAAAAGACAAAAAAAGAGAAAAATCAAAGACAGACCACATCGAGAAGATGGAGGAATCCATGATGCAGTCTGGCAGTGAAGTTTAGTACTACCTGTGCTGTGTCCCCTATGGATAAACAGAAGGCTTCATGCTCTAGAATGGTAAATTTAGCATCTTTCACACGCACTAAATTCACTTAATTAAAAGTTACGGTTACCGTCAGAGTACTGTTTCTGTGTGTCCTTACCCAGGTCTGCCCCACTTTATGGGCCCATGGAAGGTTCTCTTTAATGCAGATGTGTGATATATAAAATGCAACTGATACAGCAACCCTCCCCCACTTACATATTTTCTTGAGATTCTCTAGACTATATTAATGAAAAATGATTTACAAAATACAAATAGATTTTGGCATGAAGTAAGCTTAAATTGACTGCTTTCTATCAGGAATTAATATTAACCAGAGCTTGTCAGTTACTAAATATTTATTTTAGGAATACATACAGCCTCTGCTTTCATGTAGGTTAAGCTGTAATCTTTGGCTTGTCAGTTCCAGGATATAGCAGTGGATAAATCATGCACTCTTGAACTGATAGATGTCAGAGCCGTTGTATACAAATGGAGGGATATGTCAATGAACACCCTAGTTTAGGTTACATTTACTATAAACATTGACATTCCTTTGCAATGAGACCATTTGCTGGCTAAGCAGTCACAGCTTCACAGGATTTGATGCTTTTGTGCTCAATCAGGTTCTAATGATTTCAGATGTTTGCAATTAATGAACCATTAGATTAATTGGTTGAGTACGGAAAGACTGGTTTAAGAATTGGGTCAGAACCACAGACAAGCTATTACCTGAAGTGACAGCAATCACCAGAGGCAAAACAGTGAGAAATTGAATTAATGATTTTTCACTCTCTCTTTCACTTTTGGCAAAAATTAGCACTGGACCGGGGTTTAAACTGAGAGAATACTACAAGCGGTAGGGGCAAGGGGTGAAAAAGAAACATTCTCATCGTTCCTCATCTTTCTAAATAGAGGAGCTCAATCTTTACGGTGCAGACTCTCTGTTGAATATAAAGACGTTACCTTATTTCTTTTGGATCATCCAAATCCCCCCCAAAGCTTTCTTCCAAAGTCAATGTATAATATTAATTATGTACCACATAGGGCACCTTAGGAAGATGATTAAGTGTACTTCAGAACCACTGAAATAAATAAGCCTAGCATCAATATACGATCATGTAGGCTTGGTAGAAGCCCCAGGGTAGCCATCCTTTAGATAGTGTACATAAGGACGTTTACTCCCAGTAGATCGCCGGTGCTTAAATTCTAACAGTGTGACAAGTTATCACAATGAGGTGATGGCAGTTTAGCTGAATCTGTAATTTCAAAGGGTAAAATTAACCCTGGATGTTCAATATAGTTTTTGGACCATTTTCTTTCCAGGAAAGGGTATATTCTAATGAGGTTTTCTCTCACTTCATGATGCAGTACTTCAGAAGTCAGGTGTATAGATGGTGGCTGTCGCTGTCTTGTGCGCGCTTCATACAGGAGTATTAATATGCTTTTAGAGAAAACGGAACAGAATGCAGCAATCCCGTGACCCTTGGCTCAAAGGAAGCAAGAACATGTTGAGCATTAAAAATAATGGAGTGTATTCTTTTCTTAATCCTGCATTATGTGAATTCAGCATTACAGGTCATGGCTGGAATGCAAGCTAAATAGTAGGAGTGATCATTTTCCTTCTGTTCCACTGACTCTCCGTAGACTTGATCCATTTAAGTTGGAGAAAGTATCGCTGTTATAATCAGTGTGTTTGGGATATGGCTTTAAATTACCTTGAACAAGTTATGTATCCCTTCGTGGTGAAGTTTTATTCTTGGTATAATGAAGCAGTCAATAAACATGTCCTGAGATAAAATAAACAAATTTTTAGCTTTGTTATTATTCCATAAGGAAATGCAATTATTCTGGATCTTCTTGTCCTTTTATTTCCCTAAATTCTATTTTTTTGCAAGTAAACTGAAATGTGCTGTGGGGTTTTTGATTTTTACAGGAAGTGATTTGGTTGCTGCTGAAGGAAAAAATAAATTTTTCATTTAAGGCAGTTTTAAAGTTAACTGTGGATTTATATAAATTCCAAGTATTCAATGCAGATCTGCTTTTGAATGTGAAAAGAAGCTCAGAACTTGCAATTTGTACAAATGAAATGTCCCACTGATTTCTGAATAATAGCTAGGATTAGTGCCATAACTTTAATGTCACATATTAACACCCATTTCCATCTTTTTTGCCTGTACCCTATTTAGGCAATTAAAGTCAGGTGTATAAAATTTTCACATCTTTCTACCTGAATTTAAAATCTAACCTGTTGTAAATAAATCTGGCAAAACAAGCAGACGCAAAGAGGTTTTTAAGGTTTCATTGTCTCGCAGTAAAACAGAGCCCACTGAGTCAATGGAAGACCTTTCACTAATGTTAAAGACTTCGAGACAACAAGAAAACAAAGATACTCTATTTTCATAGGTAGAACCCATGGGATCTCTAAATAAAAGATACCTGTGATTCAGAATAAGTAGGAGTAGAACCAGGGCAACTTAATTCCATAGTTCTCTATTCCTCAAAGTCTTTCCTGTACCTGATCCCAGTAACTGCCCCACTTCTCTTTTTTTTATCTCTGTATCAGGAATCCTCCACCAAAAACTTCAGAAATGGCTGAAATCACAGCTGTTTGGGAGGAAAAATGGGTAACAGTCAAGAGTGTGAGCAATAAATGTGACAATATGGTAATCAACCTTAACAGCCCTTAGTTATGAGATATTTAAGACCTGCAAACCAGCTCTTCCTTTCTACTGTTTTCTATTAATATATCATATGTATGAGACAGACAAGGCCAAAAAGAGTCGATGAGACTCTCTCTGTTGACTTGAACATAGACTGGAAGAGTCACCTAGGACAAATGTACAAATAATCCTATTTACCCCTGAGTATTCCCAATTAATATCAGTCAGATTATTCAAGAATATAAGAGCTTGCAGAATGAGGATCACTTGGCTGAATAAGAGCTTCTTACTTATATCTAAAGTATAACACACATTAATTTCGGGGGTGGGGGGGCAAAGAGTGGCGCTAGGAAGGGAGAAATGCAAAACATCCAGAGATAGAATCTTATCCCTTACATGAAGAACAAAGGATATAAATGTGAATCATTAAAAGGCAAAAACAAAAACAAAACCTCTAAAGGCACTGTAAATAAACCCCTGTAATTATGCATCACAAAAAAGTCAACTGCAAATGGTTCAGTAATCTCATTACCAAGCTTACTAATAATCATTGCAATATTCTCCATCTCCCCTAAGATAATGAGCGGCACGGTGGATGTTGTAAAAATAAATAAATAAACATACAAGCAACCATTTCTCATCTAAATATTTAACAAAACGAATGGGCTTGCCTAAAGGTTTGAGATTGAACCCTAGTGTAACAAATTTTTAATTTGGACTATTTTCCTAGTTTTAAAGGGGGAGAAAGCTCAGCTCATCTGAGAATGGAGTTCAAACTAAACAATGCTTTCATGACAACCTAAAAATAAAGAAATAAAACATTTTCAAATATTTCAATACTACAAAATTAGCCTAAGTTAAAGGCAACAATTAGTAAACAACTTTGTCATATTCAGAACAGTATCTTTCCTATTAACATTTCTATAGTTCCCCAATTACATTATAAATCAAAAGTAATACAAACAGACAGTGTAATAATGAGAACACATAGACTGCATCAAAAATTAAGATACCAGCTTTTTCTTTTCTCTTGGATCATTCTGTTAACTTGTCCTAGTTTACTTTCTTGGCAGCAAGAGTACAGTGAGAGAAAGTGCATTTACACCTTGGTGAAACTCCTAAAATTTGATCTGAAAGTATTCTGAAAGGCTAGCATTTTCTTCTGAAGTGTAGGGCATAGCATTTTAATTTCCCAAATGCTATCTTCTGCTGTAGATAGGGAAGTTAACAGGGAAATCAAGTCAGAAAGGATTACGTGGTGTACCTAGGCACTGCAGTACTGCCTCTTTGATTAACCACCAAACCACTTTTCTATGTTTTCCTCTCACCTTAGAGTTTCTGACCTGCTGGTATCTCCTCCTTCAGCGTCAGTGTGTGACCCTCAGGGGATAGTACTTCTGGCTACAAAAAGGACCTTTCAAAAGTGGGTTGGAATGGTCCCAAATATTCCAGATTTTCTCCTGCAGAGGGACAAGAACGGGAACAAACTGTACCTCACCACAGAGTCCTGTGGAGACACAGGGCAGGACCAGAAGAACTCATCACTTTGCTGCATCTCTGAATTTGATGGCTTGGCATCCCAGCTCAGCTCACTGCAAATGCACTTGCTCAGTATCTCTCAGCTCAGGTCCTCTTTTTTTTGTTTTTTTTTTTTGTTTATCTGCTACGTTTCTGTCATATCCATTTACTACATTGGTGTCCTTTGACAAGGAAGAACTTTAAAAAATGACTAGAAATGGTTATGGCAGTTTTGAATGCAAGTGATACTACAAAAGAGGAAAGCAACTGACTTTGGAAACAGAGAAGCAGAACAGGAGAAGAATTAGAGGTCTTAGATAAAGGGTAGGGATAAAAATATGCCTTCATAGTTTTTAGAGCACATCAGCTCCATTAGAAACAGCCTTGCACGCAAGATGAAAGCACAAGGATGTGGATAGGGAAGCATGAGGATGTTAAAATAAGTGCAATTAACTATCAGTGTTTATCTTAACGCACATACTTTTTAAAACATCACTACTGCTAATACAGAGATTAATTGTACAGGGTAGAGAAGGAGATTAAATTATGTATTGTACCTTTAACACTTTCTTGGTTAAATAACATAATATTTTCAAGGTTACTGTTAAAATAACAGGGTTGTCCAGTGGAATTTATCCCCACTGGTGTTTGTGTACTGTATATATTTATACCACATGAGCAGCCCATAAATTCTCCTCATAAATGCTGTTATCTCCACCGCTAGCAGTTTCTCATTTTTATGGTAGTATAACTTTAAGGTGTGGTATACGTACCATTATACCTCACTGCATACAGCTTCTGCTGCCCCATTAGGCTCTCATTCTGCGGGGGTGCAGAGCTCCCTGTCCTCCCTGACGTCATTTGGTCCTCCTCTTGTCCCCGTCCACACCACAAGAAAACAGCCCCGAGAGCACGGCCACCGCACAATAAACTACTGCTTCCAACTCAATCCACCAACTTCCCCAGCTCTGTGAAGTTTCTCTCTAATCCCCAGCCGACCACCTTTCGACATCCAATCTCCCCTCCTGCTTAGGAGCTTCTCTTCCAGACCAAGAAAAAGAAAAAAGAGGCTTCTAAGAAAAGCACATCACCATCCCATTCTTTTAACGCTGGCCAACCTGATTAACAGGAACACGTTTTTTCATTTAAAAAAAAGATAAATACACAAAGATAGCTCTAGATTATAGAAAAGTTGTTCAAAAGGTCATCTGAATTGGGAATTGCTTAGAGTATAGGACAAAGTTAAGACAGCTCTATAGGAGGAAAAAAGCCCATGCACACCGTTGCAATAAACTCTTTGTACGTCGTAACACGCTTATAAGTAATGAAAGCCCATCTATGCATCAATCTGCCAGTGCATCCACACACACACAAAATGATTAGTATCAGTGGAACACTGCATTTGCTTGCTGCTCACATCCATCTGTCCTGAAGTTTGGTGCTGCTAACTCCAGACTTCTGAATCTGAACTCAAATGTTGTTTTCTCCAATTTTCTTTCCTTTTATGACCTTTTTCTGTTGCTACCTTGATTTATGGTCATTTGTGTGATTGCATTGCTTTGCTTTATGGCAGTTTATGTCATTCTGGTCTTGTCATAAATGACTACCATAAAGTGAGGTAAAATATCATAAAACATTAGTGAGTCACTGATATTCAAGGTTCTTGAGTACAAGCGCTGACAGGTAGCAACCACAGAAGAACTGTGCCATTCGAGGGATGTATCATTATGAATACATGTGTGTACTGGGATCTGGATGAACAAATGCCACTATGACTTCGGTTGTCAGTGGAAACAATTTAAAAGGGCAACATTGAGTTATTTTTATAAGTTTAAAAGTCTTATATTCCTACAGTGATTTCTTTTACAATAAAATGCTTGGGAAACGGAAGCTGATCTGTTCCCCTGTAAAATTTCTCATTGCATTTCATGGATACCTTAAAGGCTATTTAGGAGTTAGCCAGGACTCCTAATAACCTGTGTGCAGAAATCAGATTACTTTTGTAGGATGATCATTCTTGCTTGTTTGTCCATCTTTGCTCCTCTCTGATTATTAGCACTGAGTTTTGTGCAATGCTTTGGTTTTGCTGCAGTTGCTGGAAGGTATACGTCCTTGAGCTATGGTAGGCATGCTCAGAAATCCTAAACTGATTATTTTGATGTATTCTACTTAAAGTAAACCACTTTTTATCCAATAATCTAAGCACTTATTCTTATTACCTTTTTAGCTAAGGATATTCCAAAGCATTTTATACTTTTTCTCTGTTTAGAAAAATAAACCATTGCAGTTATATACTTTCCAAATAAATATGAAAATAAAATGCAAAAAATCTTTTGCCACTGATGTTTATATTATGAACCCTTTATGCATTAAGAATCAATAATCGCAGTTTCCACTATAAATTCCTACTATCAGTTGCTGTTACTTTATAGGATAACTTAATTCTAGAATGAAAATGGGTGTTTGCTGGATTTAGAACTGGGAATGCATTACCATTAAGAAATATGGAGATAACAGTTTGGAAATTTATATTTGTTATTTGAACATAAAAACATTGTTCAGATTTTTAAATGGCTTTTTTTTATTTTCTACTATTACTGCAAAAATAAAAGACCTATCATCTCAAAATCTATTTAGTCTATAGTGACATTCCATTATTTATTAGACTAGTTCTCTGGATACTTTGGGGGGGAAATTAGTTTTAATGTAGGATTTTTTTTTTCTTTCTGTGAAAGACTGCACTTGTACAGTGTTTTCATTATGTATATTGTTGCATCTAACCTCCAACACCGAGAGCTTTACTGAGTTCACCAACAAAGGAAAATATTAAAAATAAAACCTAGATTTCCCCCAAATGTGCCAGACTTGATTGTTTTTAATACCAGACCTCTCCCATTCTGCAGGTCTGTAGTAGTTTCTTTGCTGCTTTTTAACGCAGTAACTTAAGATGGAACCACTCGATATCCTTGATACGCAGGGTTCCGATTCCACTCTCCACCACTCTATTTTATTCCAGTCTTAATGGTCTTGGCCTTTTACAAACACATTCAGCTTGGATTCACCGCTTCATTTCAATCTCTTTGTGCTGCCCAGGTAAGCAAGGCAATTTGACTGGCTAAAAATCCCCCCTGGAAATGGAAGCCCATCGTGGTGTAGAGGCTACGCAGTGCTGCACCCACCACCGACCGACAGCGCCCGGTGCCGATCTGAATGTGCTGCGGCCAAGAATGCTCTAGGTCTGTAGGGAAACAGCGGACACTAAATTCTGGTAATGCCAGATGATGTAGAGTCTCTGCCAAATTCCCTCCACCTGCCACAATAACTCCATTTGGAAACATGCCTAATTTGCACAAGTGAGAGGGGAACTAATACCCTTCTGGTGTTACACATCAGAAAAGCACAAAAATTTTCACATGAGGGTGGGAGAAAAGTGGAAAGGAAAATAAAGTGTCTTCAGCAGCCATACAGCTAGTGACTTGCAGGAATAAGAGAACAATCTGCTCTATTTTTACTAGGTAATAAAAGGTAAATCTTATTGGAAGTATCCCACTGCAATTCTGAAGTTTGGTAAATGAGAACAGAGTTAGAAAATAATATTTAACCCACCAGCTAAGTGACATGGGCACTTGTATATCACCTGAGATTACATACTGCTTTTGGAAGCATCTTTTTTTTTTTTCTTTTTCTTCCCCTCCTGCTACGTGACTTCCATGCTAGTCAAAGCTGGAGATGTTGGAACACGAAAAAAGTCATCCCCTCGGTACAAAACAGCAGCCAAGGGGATGGTTTCAAACGATTTCCTACAGCTAATGCTCCCATAGGAAATTCTCTGAAAAAAAGGTGCTGTATCCAATTTCACCTCTGCTGGGTGGAGAGAGATCTTGCACAGTTATCTCGGTACTTGGGACAATTAATTTCATTGACACGGATGCTTACGAAACAGGGTTTGTGTCCTGTTCCCTCTGAATGCAAGGACAACGTTCCCACTACCTTCAGGGATGACAGGATCAGGCTACCTGTCCTTAATACTTCAGAACTGCTTCTCTCAGCACTGGAGCTCGGTTACCTCCTCACTGCTGAGCAGCGCTTCGGAGGTTACGGTTCTGCATATAACAGAGACCTGAAGCAAAATATCACAGCCAGCAAAACTGCAGAGGAAATTTATCTGTGTAGGTACGTTTTTGGCACCGACTCCACATATGAATACCTGGTAACGCCTGTGAAATAATCAATATAGTTTGGGCCTCTATGAGTTCAGGAATTACTGTTTCAGCATTGCATATAATCAACTTGTATCAGGTGATCTCCAAATTACACAGGACGTCTAAGGCAGATGATCAGAATCTACAATTCGAGGCCCCTACCTGGGGACAAGACAATCCTTTCTTCAGAGCAGGCAGAATGGAGGGGCAGCTTCGGCATAGGGTGCCCGTTTTATTTTTTATTTTTTTTTTTTTTATTTTTGAGAAATACTGAAAACATTGCCTACGCTTTAAGAAACAAATGCATTTATCACTGCTGATTCCCAGGGGAATGTATGAACTACTGTATCTGAGTTGCTTAAGAAGAAAAACAGTTTTTGCTGTTAGTACTATGGGCTATTTAGGTTTTGAATTAATGTAAAAAAGGATCTCTCCAAAGCAGCACTCCCTGCACAACAGAGGCACTTTACCCGTAGCTCTATTTTGATAAGACAGATACCCAGGCTGTGTCCACTCATTCAACAGTTACAAAAACTGTTTCTGTTTCTACAATAATGGATATTCTCTGTCAAAAAGGATAGACCGGCATTTTCTTAGAGACCAGAAAACTCCCACTTAAAATAACATTTGAAAACCGACATGTAGTTTCCCTCCCCTCAACACTCCCCAAAAGTTGACTGATTATTTGAAGTATATTTTATTACCATCATCTTCCACTAAGCGCTATCTGAGCTGCATTCATGTGTACACAGGAATATCTAAAATTTTCACAATTGCTAATGAAAGGCAGTGGTTATTGTTTTCTCTTTTTTTGTTGGTAGGATTTGTTGGTTTGTTTGGGTTTTTTTTCCTTTTTTTTTTTTTTTTTTTTTAATACAGAGGATATAAGATGACCAGTTAGGCAGTCAAGATTTGTTGTTAGAATTACTAGAAATATGGAGTCCTTTGAACATACTCTCATCATTTTTGAAGAAAAATTACTGAGATATTTTAGTTCAACTGACTTACAGTCCTTCACTCCTGCTTTCTTATTTTTGTAAAGTTAAAAGTCTCAATGGGACAAAGTTTAGGGAAAAGATGCTGTTCAGATATTCAGTTTTATGGAAAACATTCAATTTATGTACAAATTTGGAACCATCAGATGGTAGAATTTCCATTAGAATAAAAATGGTAAGACTCACCAAAACTATATTCATTTGAAACTTTGGGTTTAGGATTTTGAAAGATGATCAAAATTTCTTCCTAGTAAATCAGCGAAGAAGTAATAAAGTAGCTTAAAGAGGGTGCTGAAATCCCTTGATATAAACTAAGCGCAGAGCGAGAAAAAGGGCTTTGCATGAAAAATAAAGAGCACCATCTTTACCTGTGCAGTGATCTAGATCTAGCATGAAAAGAATAAATTAGAAAAGTCTTCTGTTTCTTTGCCTTGTTGTAATATGAAAGAGAATGCATGCTCACCCAAGCACAAAGAAGTCATTGGTTTAGCATTATGAGGGCACTCTGCATGATCTATTCCAAGCTTCGTTACAATTATTGTGACTAAAGGCTGAGAAATTTAGCACAACTGAGACTAAGTGATAAATAATGCTTAAGCATATCTGCTTCTTACATTAAGGAGACAGACTAAAGAGTTAATAATGCCTCTTATCATCTTTTAATAGCCTCTAGATGCTTTCACACAATAAATAGATCTGTTGTGAAAATACTTCGGAATACACAGCGAAATACCACATGCATTGTGCCCTTTAAAATGCTTTAAATAGCACAATTATAGATTTAAAGATTGTAATTGATTTAAATTGGTGGTGGAATGTAAAATTTTATATGATGCATGAAACCTCTTAAGGCTTTAAAACTGTAATTATCTTTGTCACTCTCGTATTGCACCCCAAAGCTTTTCTTTTAATGATTTAGACGTTATAGAAAATAAATGAAATGTTCATATGGATTGCCAAACAAAACACAAAGAGAAAAAACCATACGGTGCTCTACCTTTAGGAAGAAGAGCTAGTGTCAGGGTTTGGCTGAGCTCTGAATTCCCAAGCCCCAGAAAGCTGAGCTGTAAATAATGAGTAGGTATGCCCTGTATTCATGATGTTCACAATAGTTTAAGTGTATTGCTTCATATATACTAGCCTGAAACCTCAGCAGATACCCTCCACGTACAACAAACCTTTGCTGCTTGTTTACATTAGAAAAGTGCAGCCGTGGGTATCCAAATCAGAGATAAGACTTTAGACAGGAATTGAGAGAAGCTTCTCAATGTCAGAGAAACTAATTAATTATTCACTTCTATATTGGCCAAGAATACACGGCAGATTTCGATCATCTATCACATTTATACACGAAACAGCCATCAGATATGTAAGACCTACAAAATATATCTCACCCCTGCTTCCTTATGGGAACTCTGTCATGTAGCCGTGTATATTTGAGGTTGGAGTACTCTGCCCAACGCACACATCTGTCTCTCCTCTTTGAAAGGATTCCACAAAATTTCCAACAATTTGAGTACATCCAAACCTCAAAACAAAATTCAGCCACAGAAGAAAAGAAGCCCTGGCTGGAGGAAAACACAACACCAAATACGAGACCCAAGATATAATGTACAACGGAGTGAAAACCAAACCGATGTTGTAGGGTTAACCACTGATTCTCATGATATGAGAATTTGATGCTGTTTGAATCCTCTAGATGTTATTTAATACCGAAACAAAAACTATATATAAGTAGCTACAAAGAAGAACATTAACTCAAGAAAGATTATTTCGGTTTATCTGGCCCATATTTGGCAACTTAAATCAATTTAACATAGCACAGCTCCCTTCAGTAAATGAACAAGAAAAAAATCTTCTCAAATCTGTTTATATTCCTGCAGATGTCAATGCTGATACCATTGCACAAACAATGAAGTAAGCAATTAAGAATTTCTTTTAACTGTTGCTGCTTTAGAAATCCAGTGAAGAAAAACACCTCAGTGAATCAATGAACTAAAAATGGATAGAGTCGCTAGGAAAAGAGATTGTATTTTCAAGCTAAGAGGATATTACCAACAATAGGTAGTTAAAAATGGAATTCACTACTAATAAAAGTGGTGAAGCATAGCTTTTTAAAGACCAATTTGAAAAGCTTTCCATTAAAACAACAACTTCAGTCACAAACCTCTAGGTAATGCAATGAATAGTAATATTTGTGGGCTTCTGGGGGCCAATTACCTTTGACTCCGTATTTATGAGTTCCCATTCCCAATGGGACAGGTACCAGAGTTTATTTTGGTGACGTGTGTTTCACAGAAAGTTATGCATCAAAGTAAACCCTTGATATATAATCTGACACTTTTTCCGCAAATTGACAGAGGAAATGTGGCACATTTAACAGTCATTATGACCTCAGCGAAAGGACAGACACGTCCAGGCTGTTGGGAAACAGCATCATTATAGCAGCAGAAAGATCAGCAATTAATATGAGGTGAGAATGATTTGCTACAGAAATCCTGTTTATGTCTTGGAATTTTTAAGTTATTAAAGGAAAACACTGATATTCTTATTCATAATACGTGGTTGGCACAAATAAGGTAATGTGTAATGTGCCAAGGGCTTTTTAGAAGGTATACAGAAAATAACATAGAAAGGTGTGTTTTCATAGCCCCACATGGAGCGGTATTATGTTCGTATTTTAATGGGAAGCAACCAGTAGCTGAGAAAATGAAATGATTCTGATCATTTGAGAGAAAAGGAGAATTAATGCCATTGACATGGACCAGAGTGCAAAGTACATTTATTGATTATTTTAATTTTCTCTCTCTTGACACACATTTAAACTCCTGTTGGCTGAGGCTCCAAGGTAAGCTAAAGGTTCTTTCTCTTTTTCTTTGTCTCTCGTTTTTTCTTTTTAAACAGCACAATTGCAGAGTAAAAGGGAATCCTGTAAAAGGTTACTGCTACAGTATAAAAACTGAGGTACTAAAGAAGATGAGTGAGTGGGGGACAGTAGGAGACAATAACAAACTGAGCACAAGCATGTGAATACACATGAGCATGTGAAACAGTAGATGCAATCCTGTGTTTAGGGAAGAAGACTGGCAAGCAAAGAATGTAAATTAAAAAAAGAGAAAAAAATATGCCATTCTCACTGATTATATGCTCCAAAATTTGAAAAGCTTGTGTTAAATTAAAAAAAAAAAAAGTCATGAAAATATATGTTTGCAAAAAAATACTGCGGGAGACTGATGAGGTGGAAGAGGTGTGCTTCTCTGCTGATTCTGTTCACTAAATTACTATTGCCCTCATCTAACAGGAATCCTTGGTCTGTTTATGCACATAGTGAACTGATGTTGTTGGGGTTTTTTCCACCTCTGGAGAAAGAGCATGAACAGTAAGGCTCTTATTCTGAACTGATTCTGGCACTTAAGCTACTATAGCTAAAGCTATAAAGGAGCCACATAAGTATACGATATGCTGCAGAGAGTGAAGATATTCAAGTGAAGGAATTCCCCGAGGGCCAACTTTGTCTCATGTAAAATGGTGTGAATCTGAATTAAGTCAGTGAATTCAAGTTAACTTGCACCTTACAAAACCAGAATTTGGCCCTTAAGTATTGTTTCTGCTTTGCCCCATATACCACAGAGGTACTCTGTATCCTTAGTTACTAGAGCTTAACGGCTGCATTGCCAGCTGGAAGGGTAGGTTTTAAAACCCGATATACAGGGATCTGAATACAGACTATCACATCTCCATTTTATAGATTGGGAAACAGAGATAAGAAGTAAATTTAAAACAGTATCTGATAGACTTGACCCGTTGGGTGTTTCAGTCGCACAGTTTGCAGTGTTGGACCTACTTTAGGTACTGCCAAGCACATGCAAACCACAGTGACCCCCGGGGCTGAGGCTGTGGAAAGTCCAGAGCTTTGGAAAACCAGGTGCCAAGGACAAAGTGGTTAAAAGCAAAACAGATTTGTAATAATAAGGACTTCAACCCAAGTATGAAATAAGCAAGGCAAGCGCAGCCTTTTACCGATTTGTCTCACAAGGTACTTGCCATGGGAGAAGAAAAACCCCAAAATATAATTTTCAGCCTCTTTTGGATTTAAATATTTGGTCAAGGTTTTCAGAAAAAATCTCCTGCAGCAGTTGCCTGCTATTTTGTTCTCCCCCTTACCATACCGTCATCCTGTTCTGAGTGCTGCACATGATTTACCAGATCCTACCTGTCTAAATGATGAAAATGAGAAAGCTTTTACCAAGTATGTATATCATAGAAATGTAACTATTACATACATTGTACTGAATGTTTTTTATCTGGCTAAATACAGTAAGACCATTAATATGAATACTAAGTACAGGGGTCTGCTTAAAAATCCACAAGATGAATAACAAATCATAATACTGGCAAAGCAAAAAACACCCTTGTAAACCATTCTTTTTCAGAAGTCTTTGAAGATACTAGTGGGTATTTGATAGTTGATTTAAAGTCCAGCATGAACAAGATCTATGGGGTTGTGGAATAATGAATTGTGGACAGTAAAGGAAAGCCCACTGTTTAAAAGTAGCCTGGAAAATAAACTCTAGAAAATATATGGTAAGAAACAACCCTGTACTAGCTTGGTGGGTGTGCAGGTGAAACCAGAAATGTCTTTTCTTTTTCCTAAATAGTATATCCAAGATCTTGGTCTCATTAAATTGAATGGGAGTTTTACCATTTATTTAATCAAGGCCAGCATTTAATTCTATAATTTAGGGTTGTCCTAGGGAAAGAACTTGGTAACCCAGCTGACTTCAAAGAAGAAATGTGTTTTTACAAATTAGAACTAATTTTAACTAAGTATTTTAGAGGAACGTTTTGAAAGTATTTTCAATGTCTGTCAGCTGCCACTGATGTCTGCAAAGAAGCTGAACCTCCTGTAATTTGCCTTCCAAGTTTTCTACCTTTTTCATCAATTCGTACATGAACTGAAAGCAAATGCTATTCAGCCGTTCTAATGACTGAAATTATTGAAGTTCCATATAATCTAGACTCTGGAGTTGGAGGAAAAGAAAGACTGGATCAAGCATAACAAAATGTCTTTTGAAAAGGTAGAAGTCAGGACAATAGAGCAAAAGATATTTTTTTAAGAATCCTGCAAAGCGTGACAAAGATGCACCTCAGCATTCATTATCATAAAATTCACATTATCACTAGGAAATAATGCTAATGTCATCCTGCAGTATGGTAAAAGTTTATGCTTTCCAGGTAGGGAAAAGTGGCCTTATTACTTGTGCAAGAAAACAACATTTCAAGGAAAATTACCATACACTGTATCACTTTGTTTCCTAGCAGGATAATGGGCTACATTCTCATTCTAGATGAAGGACATACATGCAGGTAAAATTTGGAAGAAGCAAACAGAAACGTATTTGCAAATACCTTACCATAAGCATTTACACACACAAAAAAATTGGTTTGTATACATAAATAAAAATTTTGCAAATGCTAGTGTTTCAGATGGTATAAGCTGTATCTTCACTGGTGCAACAAAAGGAGTTTAAAACCAGCCCTATGCAGGGTTATCGGTTTGGTATTTTTTAAATTAGAATGCAGAATAAGATTTTATTTCTCAGTACTTAAACTACAGGGACTCTTTATTGCACTGGCAATATAGTTGGTACAGATAAGACCAATTAGAATTAAGTAAGAAAACTGCTAAAGGGAGAGACTATCACAGAACGTGTTATGGCCTAACCTCCACTAACCCTGATGGGCTGGTACAGACTGACACCAGCAAAGGGTGACATAAAATCTCTACCCGCTGTCCTTAAGAACCAACCAAGAGTTCTGCTCTTTTTTTTTTTAAGAGACTATTTGAACACACTTGGGTGCTTGCTTTTCGGTACACATAATTTAAGCAGGCGCAGCATTGGCTAGTCTGTATTTCTTTTTGGTGGCTTATTTGACATGAGTACTGCGATCAAACAAATTCCATAATAACCTTTCCTAGCTTATTTTATTTTATTCATTCTATTATTCAACCACTTATCCATAGGCCAAATTGCCTCTTCAAAAGGGCTGGTAAAGGATGGTTTCTTGTTGACCCTTTTAAGAATCCAAATGTTGGACAAAGACACCAATTCTAAATTTAGCTTATTTATTTGGCACGTAATGCCCATCTCTTTTCTCTTTCTTTACCTGTTTTTCCATCTACATCGGGAACGGGAACTTCCCTAGATTGCAGACCCATGCACTTCACAGCAAGCACTCCTTACAAAATAGTCTTTTGACTATATTTATCACTTCCTATGTTCAACTCCTCCAAGGAAGAAACAACTGGCCTAAAAGTTTGTGGCTTGCTCACTGTACACCACCAGTGACCCCAGCTCATCTATTATACTGCCATAAGAAGAATCAGACTCCAAACCCATTTTTCTGCTTTAATATTCGGTCTTTTAGGTTACAAATGGAACAGATTTTTATTTAAACCCCCATCTAAGAGTGTCATTATCCACAAATCTGCTCATAAATGTTTTGGCAACTGACAAAAAAAATTAACTTCAGAAGAGGAAGCCATTAGGATGAAAACATTTCAAATCATGTCATTCATCAGATCTCTGCTCATCCAACAAAACTTGCTTTTGTTACAGGCAATTGTGGTGCTTAATCTCTGTACTTTTCAGCAACACATTTTTCTGATTAAAAAAACATAATCATACTGGCAGCAGTTAGAGATAGAAAAGACCTATTAGTTCACTAAGCCTAGCTCACTTCCATAGCAAGATATAATCCCTGGCAGAAAGTATTTCAGATATTAAGTTGATCCAGAGCTTAGTTTTAGCCAAGGGACTGAATACGGAAATCTGTATGTAGGCGTCACAACACTTCGAATTCAAAGAGCCAAAACGGCTGCACTTTTTTTTCCCCCTTCATTTGTACAGTCTTCCCCCTTTTCCAACCTGCGTAATTCCAGACCGTGCAACTGAAGTTCAGCAGTTCTTCGTTACGCAGTGGAAAACCGGTGTGGGAAACTCCACGCCAGGCCTGTGACCAGGAACGACGTGGCGGTGTAGCCCTAGAGCTGGGCACAAGCCAACTTGGATCTACTACAGCTTCCGAGCTCATCCCTCCGCTGCAGGTGGGGATGAGCCGGGGGGACCGGGGCAGAGGTGTCCCCAACCCGACCTCCCTGTCGTCCCCAACGGGACCAGAGAAGAGGCTGCTGGAAGCCATCGCGGATGACCGAAGGATGGTGAAATGCAGCATGTGGATGAGAGAGGAAAATGGCAGAGAGAAAGGTGAAGAAAGGATCAAGTTCTTTCCGGCAGAGCTACTGTGTGGTGGCCTCGTGAGCGAAAAGCTCGTGGGGAGTCCCTTGCTCGAGTTTGAAGGTGATACTGATACTTTACATAGGTTCGTTCTCAATCCTTGCCCCTCTTCCATGTTTTTTTCAAGGCATGGTTCGCTTTATCTCTCTAAAAGATTCCTTTTCCTAGCCCCACCCTGCTTTGTGCAAAAAAAACCCCACATAAATGCTATGAAGCACCCAGGTTGTGACTCACTTTCTGTCTTTTCACTTCCTCGAATCACGCCACAGTTACGGACACAGCATCCCTCCCCTCCGCATACCGAGCTACTGGAGAAGAGACAATAAACTACCCTGCTGCTACCAAAACATCGGTAGCAGCTCAGCTGAACCAGACAGGGGGGGTGGCGGTGAAATCTTCTTTTAATTACATTTAGAACTGAAAAATTAAAGAGGGAAAAAATAAAGAAACCCCCTTTTGCTTGGAATCCTGATAGTCAAAGAAATTTATAAGGAGGCTATTCTTCTAGTCATCCTCATCTCAGTAAATCCATCAGCAATGAAAGACGGTTCATGACCTCCACTCACCCTTTTTAATTTAGGCATCTTGATGTGGATATGCTCCTTTAAACATCTACAGAGCTCCCACTTCACCTTAACATTCTTATATAATGGCTTCTGTGCAATTAAGGAACTATGAAGGCCCACATGGATGTGTTATTGTTACATTTATTGTCCATATATATCAATACCACTCAAAAGATTTAGCTCTAAGTTTCATTCTAAAAACATGACTGTTTATGTGTAGCTGGTACAGATATTTAAATAGTGCTTACATATAATAATAATTTCTTAAAAAAAAACCCCAAACCCAAGGAAACAGAAAAAACCCCAAACTTTGAAGCCCACCTACAGAAGAAAAATAAAATAAAATTATCTTTTAAAGTTTCACTAGAGGATTATTACATAATAATATACATCCCTGCTAAGTGAAAGTCATCTGTATTCATTCTAATAGATGCAGTGCAAATAAAAACCTAGAACCTGGCTCTTCCTGTCTGCCACCCACATCTTATTTCAAAGGCTACCTCTTCCAGCTTCTTTGTTTTCTGGAGGGAAACACAAGATAAAGAATTTAGCTTAACGACTTCTTGCATACAGGTGGCCTCCTCACAGGACACCACTAAATTCAAGAAGCCTTCAAAAAGTGGGGGCATTTGCCCCTGCATAACTAATTTACAGGATTAGAGGAAACAATCTGATTTGTCACCCTCTGAAATCAATAGAAAGTCTCCCATTGTCTTCACTGTGTGCTGGTTCAGATCTCAAATATTACAGCAAAAACACAAGGTAGTTTTATGAGTCCAAATGAATCAGTCAAAAAAAATGCTTAAAGTACAGGGCTATGACATTTTTTACATTTTAAAATTGTATAGTAAATAGGGAGCAGTTTTCTTTTAGGTTCTAAAAACTTTTTAAAGTACTTACTTTATATTTTAATAATATAATTATTAGAAGAAAAAGATGATGTGATATTAACATATCTACCTAGCTATATGTTTTTAATTTGGAAAATTGCAATCAGAAATGGAAAGATGGAAATTTAACAGCTATATTAAAGATGATCAGAAGAGTTCTTTCCATAAAGGTTAACAACAGATAATTACTTTCTCAGGAAATCACTAAAATGACAAGATTTTTCTGCTTTGTTTTCACTGAAGTTTTATGATGCTCCCTTCTTGCCACTTAGCAATGAAACAAATGAGGTTAGATGGCAAAGATTATGAAAGAAATTAGCAATAATGAGTCCAGTAACTAAAAACATTAGTAGAGAAAATTGAGTTGACCTTACTTTTATAATTATTCATTTTCTTAATTGTTTTTTCTGGAATAATTGGAATGAAATTAAATAATACAAAGTACAACCCTCACATGCGATCATATATTTGGCATAGATTAATAACCTTCCCAAATACACAATGCATTGCCCATTCTAGAGGTCACCTCTGGGCAAATACCTGTTCTGAGCTGTGACCTAGCTACAGATAGTCTGCGACAGTGATCCTTCCTCTTCTAGACCTTCTCTTCAGGATTAATACACTTTGGCTTCCCAACAGGCATCAAAGGCTTGTAAAGTTTAATACGTTATATGTGTAGTCGTCAATCAGGAGATGGGGAAGTGGATTTAAATTATAATCACTACATTAGCTTTCCAGTTCTGCACCCAGCTCCAAAATAACACGTTTCTGGGTCAATTCTTTTCAGCTACATCAATGGAGAAAAGGGGAAGTCTACCGACTTATCAGAACTGCTACCGAGTGTACTCCTTAGGCAAACGTGGGGAGCATTATCCTCTCCTGTGGGCAAATAATACATCTATCCCACTGCAGCCTGTGGAAATAGTGAAGGAGAGCAAGTGCTACCCTATACCCGCTGATGTTTGCAGAATCCATTCCTGTGTTATCAAGTGAAAGAGTACGATTAGTTCAGTCAGTTAATAAAAGATAAAAACTGAATACTTCTAAAGTTCAGGGTTACAGCCCTTAATATTTATACAGCAGACAACTTTGACGTCGCAAAGCTTAGTCTAAATGCTATGTGATATGCAATCCCTCTCACCTCCTGTGCAATTCTTTTCAGAACTGCATTCCCCAAGATGAATATCAGACCACCCAGAATTCCATGGAACAAAATTTTATAATAAAGGGAACAAAGGCTCTTGTGAAATCGGCTAAAATCTTGCAGAGTATGAAAATGCTGAAAGCAAAACTTAAGGTAACCTTCCCTTCAGAACTGTATGAATCTCTTCCTTCTCCCTTGGGTTCTTTAGCTTCATCCATCTATGAAATACAGTACTTTACAGGTGACGAATATTAAGAAATTAAGGTCTCCCAATACTCATATAAAGTAGAGAAGCATTATTGTTATTACTATCACTGCCTTGTAAATGGGAACCCAGAGTACAGCAGCTGAATGATGTACCCCCAGGTTACACACAAATCTATGACCGACTGAGAAATCAAAGCTAGAGCTCCCAGATCTATCCTTTAGCTACAGGATAGCCCCAAACCAGGTCAAAGAGGTTTAAGGGCTTTTTCAAGTGAATGGATCAAACTTCGAGCCAACCTGGTTTGAATCTCAAGATGGTACCCAAGCTTGTGGAAGTTGTCTTGGGCACGCATTTTTTTTTTTTCTGAGTTTTATTGGGAACTTCAGTGTTGATGCAGATTCAGCATCAACAAAGCAGATCCCAACACACTCTTGTGAATCAAATGCCCAACAGTTTCATACCATTCTTGTTCTGTGTTTAAATTCAATTTAAAAAATAGTACTAACAGGTAAAATGATTGCTGCTGAGGCGAGATACATCGTGTGTTTAGTTTGATACATTACCTCATACTAAGTTTCAAATGGGGAGATGGGAATTAGTGGGCTCCCTCTCCAATTATTAATTCTGCAGAAACACACAGAGCTCAGCAAAGGGACACAGTCCCAAGCTCGCCGTAGACAAACAAACTTAACAGTTGAGAGGAGATGAAGGTAAAAAGTGGCCTTCTGTACGCTCACTTTTTCCACTGCCCTCTCACTTTCCACCGCACTCTCAGGTTCTTTATTTCCTTTGTCAACAGGCCTAAAACCTGATTTTTTTTTTTTCTTTTTTTTCTTTTTTTTAAAGCTAACCACATAACATAAACAGCAATGCCTTGTTTACACCGCCATAACTTGTAGCATAATTTGTATAAAATAACGAAACCAGCATCCCATTGTACAAAGATGCCACTCAGCTGTACCCAGCACAGAAGTTCCTGAAATAATACACCAAAGTAGAACCCAGGTGCCCTTGGGCACGCTGCGTCTACAGGCTCCATTCAAGCTGCACTACAGGAGCTGTTACGTGGTCCCCACCTGCTCCATGGTGGGCACAGGCAAAGCAAGCTCAGAATTCAATGCATCAAAGCGCCCTTCTCACTTCCCTTCTAACATCTCAAAGACGTGTCCGAGTTACTCGTCCTAGGCCCATTGTAGCGACTGAAGAGATGTAGGTGCTTAAAATGGAAAAGACATCTCCTAAAGGTCCATTTCAAACCAGATACTGGAATTCCCCTGCTTATGCATTTACTTACCAGCAGCAGGTAACCTGGGAACAGAAACCTTTCCAGCTTGTACTCCAAACCCAAAACAAAGACAAGACACCACCATCCCCAACTACCCAAATTAAAGACTAAAAGCAGAAAATGTCAGTTTAAGTAAATAAAAAAGTTTTCATTTCCTAAATAAGGACTCAGTTGTACAATTGTATACATCTATATCCATATATGTAATTCCAAGGGCAGTCCTTGATCTTTCTATGGTTATTCCCTATTACGCATTTATAATTACATAAAAATTTAACACATATGAACCAGCTTATTTAGACAAGGCATTACATGCTGCCTGCTGATAACAGACCAATAAAATCTCATTCAGGAATGTGTCATTGAAGCTGTATTTGTCCATTCCTATTTATTACAATAAAAAAGAAAAGGAAAAAAAATATATTTGAGTCATATTTCCTGTGAGTTCATCATACCCTGGCACATAACATTTGTGAATTTTATTCAATTCATTTAAAATGATTTCTAACACACAAGCAGCAAGTTAAGGACTGCAAGGAATTCAAATGATCACCAGGCATACAAGATTTCTCAAGAGACAGCTTTCAAACCGCAAGTGAGGTATATTTTCCTTTAGGAATTGTACATAAAAAAAATTAGATCTAATGACTACATATTTCTCAAAAGAAGACAGGCTTACTCATGTTGTGAAATCAATTGACTCACATATCCTTAAAAGGGCAGGCACCGCTCTCTGCAGAAATTCAACCTCAGATAGGCCAAACTACAGCAGTTCAACAAATTTCAGTAGCTTTAAGCCTAGCAGGACAAGAGGCAGAAGAACTGTTTTAAGACCCACTTCTGACATATTTAGCATGCCCTCCCCCTCGTTTTCTCCCTCATACCAGCGTGCCATCCTGTTACTTTCCTTGCACAGGACGGTGCAGACCCCACAGAGCTGCTGCTCGTCGTCTTTGCACATAGTGGGAAGCAACGAGGGAGAGGAGGACTCGAGTGTGCTCCTGCACACCAGCTGCAGCAGAAGGCAGATGTACTGCACGGAAGAGTGCTAGCAAAGGTGAAACTGTTCTTGAAACGTACAGTGAAGCCTTCAGGTTTTTAAAACAACATTTTTTGTCCATTTACCTTTGCTCAACACATGACTTCCTAACTATCTCTCCTCCCCCACGCTCTCTCTCTTGTGGTTCTCCTTTCTAAATTTCTGGGTTTTTTCCCTTCCTGGCTGACTTCGCTTTCTACTGCTCCCATCAGCAGGTCCACCTACTTTTCTGCTCCTCTCTATTCCATTCTTCCCTAAAGCACAAATCCAGGTCTCATAAATCCACTATCTCTGCTTCTTATCTAATGACATTCATTGCCTTTAACCATTTCTTGTTCCCCAGCAACACTAGGCTCTCACCCAATTGCACTCATGAACACATTGGCCATTCCACTTACCATTATTCTTTAATATTCTTTCTAGTCATAATTTCAGTGGTTCTCCCCGCCCCCCGCCATTAAGTTCACAACTTTTAACCCTCAGCTTAGTGTATAAGAAAATTGCCGTTATCCGGGAGCTGTAACCAAAGTTGAAGAGAACAGATATCACTGGGTTTGTTCTCAGTAAATCAGAATTACCCTGCAAACTTTATAACCCGTGATCACAATTAACCTTTTATTAATCAGCCTTTATAAAGAACATATCTTCATTTTCCAAATGAAGGAAAACACTTCACTCAGTCCCCAGGTTTGATTTACAACCAGTAACACTGTGGACTCAACAAACAGAGATTGCTGACTACTGAGAACAATGAACTTGTTAGTTAACAGAATTAACAGTGCGTTGTTTAACTATAATGACAGCAATAAAACAGGAGATGTGAAGTTGATACAGTCACAACTGAATCGTAATGGATGAGATATTTACGGCAAAGCTGTTAAAACATGGAATAAAATATGGGAAGAGCAAAAGCAGATGTGATTTTATTCTTCAGAGTTGAAGCTTGTAAAGTATGAGATAGCATGAGTAATAATCACAGGTTCTAGTTCACAATGCATTAATAAATATTGATATGATGCCAGCGCTGAAACTTTCCAGATACCGAAATAAAGTGAGAAAGCATGCTCTTGCATTATGTATTGCTAAGTTTAAATTTTACGGCACACATGGCAATATATTCATTATGATGTTATACACCCCCCTACACTATCGCACACACACACACCTCTCTTTATTTAGGACCTGAACAAGCATTCAATTTGCCAGTCACTAGTGTTACAGCCCACACTGCTGCAGGTACATCCCCCATAGCAGAACTGACAGGATGGATCATATAAGAACTCTTTATCTATTTTAGCGCAGAATTATCCACCCAGGCTTCAATGGTTTGGGAGGAGAGTTTGGGCAGATCCGGCTGACTTAGCTCTGCAGCGTCAGGCACCGCTGACGGGGCTCCCTCTGACGGCGGGATTCCAGGGGAAAGGGCTGACGAGCTACCCTGGGTAGTCACATTTCCAGCTCCTCCAGCCAAACCCTAAAAGCACCTCCTTCCATGATCTTACCTGGCTACTGATCACACACTTCCCCCCCCCCCCCCCCCAAGGACGGTATTTCTAGCTAGAAAAACGATCACAACCTGATGAGACGTCAGGTTTTCTGGCTGCAGCTTCATACACAAGTTAAGATAGTATAAAACCAATGTAAAGCTAAACAAGAAAAAAAAATTACTGCAAATCTGAATCAGTTTCCTTCATACCTGCTCAGACACATTTGTGCTGGCATGGCCACACTGCCAGCTAGTTCGTGTTTGCGTACATAAAACACTTCACAAGTCTGTACAGACCTTTTTGTTTTGTTTTACTTCAAATACATTAATCAGCCTAAATGACTACTTCTGCACGACTAAAGGACAGGCACAAAGCAACATTTACTTCTTCCCACTGATTCCAACAAAGCTACTTGCCTTCCTTCCTCCCCTCTGTTCTCCGAGAACATGAAACGTGCTACAGCGAGTTTACATCCCAAATGGGTACCACCTCTGCACGTACTTCTCTCAAGTTCAACCTACAGCAAGAGAAGGATAAACAAATTACCTGATATTGTACATCACATACTATACAAATGCAGAACACTGAAATTTCCTCACTCTGATTAGTGTCCTAAAAGTGGATGGCAAGCATTCGCTACTGAGCATGCCATCATCTGTATGAATAATTACATATTACTTGATTATTTTTCTAGAAATTTCCAGTCTAAACTCCTAGGAAAGGAGATTCGCTATATATAGATAGATAGACAGATAAATATCTCCATCCATTCTTTCCCAGAATGGATATAATTTCCCTGTGACTTACAACTACATAGTGTTCTTCATTAATCATCAATCTAAATCTCAAAAGGAAGAAAACCATAACACCAAACTTCACTTCCTTGAATTAAAATCTCTCTCAAAGGATATTTTCTGATTTCAAACCATGAAGCAGATTTATGCTGGAACAACTTTATTTTGGCTGGTCAGATATAAGGAACTGTGTACTGTGCATGAAGAGCTAACAGTTCACATCTGGTCTGGGACTCGCCTGCAGTTATAATCAGCCTGATTTAAAAGGTGGGGGAGGAGGAACGGAATGAACCTCCAAATAGACCTGTCCTCCGATTTCTGTACTATTTAATGTAATTTGTTCTATACACGTCTGTTGTTCCTCCAGAGTGGGGCCAACCACAGATATGGGTTCTGAAACCAGCTCTGCAACAGAATCCCTCAGGTTTTGATTTCATTTTTTTGAACCACGCACACCTCGATCCCACCCCTAGAACCCACACATACCTAGAACATTCCCCCCCCCCCCGCAATCTTGTCAGGAATTCAAGAGTCCCAGTTCAGATAGAAGCCTGTAGTTGCCATCATACCACTAAGTTGTTGGCATTTGTCAACTCTCAAACCTGCTCCTTAAGGTCGAGTGACGATGGTTTGAACTTGTCTCGCTCTCTCTGTGGCAATGCCGGTGGTTCTTCATTTGAGTATCCTGCCTACCCCTGGCCAGAAATTCTCTCCTGGGGTAGACGTTAGCTCTTCGTTGCAAAGCTTTCTGTGATGAAGGCCCCTCTAACATTTGATGCCGTTGCTACTAATGTTAAACTTTTCAGAGGTGGTAATTCCATAGCCCTGGCAGGGAAGTCCAGTCCAATTCAAAAAGTCTTCCTTTCACCGGTCACGAGGCCTTGGAAAGATGATATTCAGAGTGGAAATATCCTCTTCTGAGACTGGGGTCTCATGGCACACGACTGCTCTTGGGAGCCAGATAGGCAGGATTTTGTCTTCCCCACCTGCTGCTGCAATCCCTAACTTTCTAAATTCATTCTCAGTAGGTTCGGGATGAGGTACTTGTATAACAAAAGTTGCAAGCCTTTCAGGAAGGCTTGTTCTTTACTTTTTACAGAGTATAGGATGACTAAGCACCTGTACTGATGAAGGTCCGTAGGTTTCTCAGAGCACAAATAATAATAAAGATTTCCCGATCAGATAGCATCTTGACTCAGGCATCGTAAAGTTACTTATAAGCTTTCATGAATGTAGCCTTAAAAACATTCCACTGTGGGTACAGCGAGATTCACACCAAAGCAATGGAACTTGAAACAAATTGTACAAATTGGCATCTGATGTAAACTGGCATCAGTCCACTGCAACCAACATACCTGCACGCTGACTTGCGTGAGTTAAGGATGTAGCCCTGCAACTTTGGGTCTAGCCTAGACAGCAAGTCTCACCCTGGATTTTCTGCAGTATGAAGGGAAATTGCAAGAGTGAAATAAGACCTGATGTTCACAGTTTCTGCAATTGTATATGCGATTCGGGAAACTGCATTCAAATGTCTTTTCATTGTCAACTGAAAGCAGAGAACCCAAATCCAGAGAATCCAAGGGTACCTGCTAGGGCACGCCACATTAATGAATGAGCAGATTTTGAAAACGAAATACTAGGACCTACTTTGAAAACATCCCAATTGTTTCCCCAAATCTTCCTTGAGGCTCTTCACATCCTTAATGTTATTATCCATTAGTCTGACCCACAACTCTTCAGAATCAATGCTGTTATTGATGTTAAACTGTGCCGGCTGATTTAGATTTCTATGACATATGGACTCCTGTCCACTAGGTACTCAGCTGCAACCACTAAACTCATTTCACTTAGATCTCAACTCCAAATAGAGTATTAGGGATAAACGGTCAGTGCTTTAATGGTCATTTCACACTTCATCATCAAGTCATCCATTCTCTGCATGTGCCACTTAAGTCTTCCATTCTGTTCCCTCAAATACATCATAGCAAAAATGAACATGACAAAACAAATGTTGAAAAAAAGCAACCTTTGCTTGTTGTTGTTGGGTTTTTTTCCCCTCTAACTAAATGGCGAATTGTCCCATTATACTCATTTCCTGCAAAATATGTATCTCCAGGACCTTCAGTGCAGCAAAGCAAAGCACTGCTACAGTCATCTTCTGTGTGGAGTGCTTCTGTTTTACATACTGACACGCATTTTAACATGAAAAAGGTCAGAGATGGAAACAGCACAGCTTGTTGCTGTGACAGCAGACATTTAACAGAAAGACTTCTGGACACACTACAGTTTAAAATAATTTAGTAAAATAATTGCCATGATTGATTTTTTAGGTCCCCGAGTTCATACCACACACTTTTGTGTGACAACTCCCTTCAGTGCTGTTTTTCCTTTCTTCCTTTTTTTTTTTTCTTTTTAATCCAGCAATGACAAGAAATGCATTTCAAGTAAGTTCTGGGTTGTTGTCAAAGTTTGATCAGATTCACAAACTCCACCATCATTTGTTGGCTAAAACCAGTCTACAGAGCTGTTGCCAATCCTTTGTCCAAACAGCCGGTAGCATAAGGCTAGCAGAAAATCATCTTGTTCAAATGAACTTTTGATAGCCTACCCTTATGACAAGCTAAGCCCTATTTCTAAGGAACGCAGCACTTGCTTTTGTTGCAAACACAGACATTGCTGCAGCAATGGCCACATCACATCTGCCCCCAAAATAACTGGTATAGTTATTACACATGAAAGCCAGAAAGGATTATATTTGAGGGAGAAAAGGAACTCTGAGATACCAGAGAAATAAGCAAAGCTGCTGAACTTGGGAGAACCACCAAGTCCATTGCATACAACACCACACAGCCTTGGATTCACTCATTTAAGCTTATTTAGACACAACAGTATCTACAAAACTAAAGCCCACAGAGTTTATAAGCTAGACTTCCTCCATAGTCGATGGAGGAAGACAGGTACATCTGAAGACAGCTTCAACGTGCTTATAAACAAAGATCAGCTCATCTTTGTAGAGTGATTTGGTACAATCCCAGAAGGAAGCCACCTAAATTTACTAAAAGAAATAGTGGTACCGTGATTATATCAAGTATATAATATCAGTATATATACTGATTCAAAGCTACAAAGGAGATTTCACAATGTCAATTCAGAAAGCCAAGTCCTTTCCAAAGGGAGAAGAATTAGTAGAAGAGATTATCATCTTTAGCATAAGTTATGTAACAGAGCATTAATCCAAAAAGGGGAGAAATTGTTTCTAGTCCAGCTAGTCAAGGGGGTTCAAAGGTATACTTTTTAGAGAGGCAAGCCTAATTTTCAAAACTTGATCCCAGTGTCATTCACATGATTTACCTAATAATCCTTTAGCGCAAAAAGCATAAGCTATTCTTACAGAACGGACAAGAATTTAAGACAAGCCATGTTTCAGTACAATGCTTTCACCTGGGCCAATACATCAAGTACCTATGGCCACACGTGCAGAGCATAACGACCCAGTTTCAGCAGCGGTGTGCGATCATGAGATGCCACCCAACTTTGCCTACAACTTGGTAGTTTGTGCACTCTTCTGGTCTGCAGAACACAAGAAGAAGGACCTAAAATTAGATTATGCATTTTCTTGAAAAGTCTCCCTAATCACAGGACTATGCACAGCACAGCAAAATGTATAAGGCATAGACCATCACAGTTGCTGCTTTGACCCGAGCTAAATATGGTGTGACCTTTTTACAAATGGTCTGAGAAATCCAGGTTGACAGGGGATCTCAGGGTCCTTAGGCATTACGTACATATCTCCTCACTCTTTGACTTGGAAACCAGCTTCGTTGGGAGCAAGGTGTATAACCATAACTTTCCATGGTCAGCTTATTAACCCCCTGTAATAAGCTCTGTCCCTTGCACACATTCACCCTTATTAAAAAATTCACCAGTTTGGTCTGAATCACAGTCCCGATCAGCATAAGACAGCAAGAAGAAATCACATAGTAGAAAAAATGGGAAAATTAAAAAAAAAAATCAACACAAAATACCAGTGGTAAAAAATAAACAACATTCATTGAACATAATATGCAGAGGGCTTAGAAATCTAAACACAGATCACAGCAGAGGCCTTTATTAGAAAGAAATCAAAAAGGATTTTGCTTTGATTTTTAAGTAGAAGAATCCATATTTGTTCAAAATAAAATCCCTACTCTGATCTTCATTCTGGACATGGAACAATGAAGTTAGATGTTTTTCTTAAATATAATTTTCATCAAAAGATAATAATTCAGTAAAAACACCAGTGGACATGGAAAAAAACCCCATGAAAATGTTATAGTTCAAGTTGTACTTTTCTCAAGCAGCACATTTTGGCTTTCAATGGCAAAATGCTGTTCGTGCATATCCATACGAAATGAAATGGTACAGAAATGCCAAAGATGGCCCAAACCTCTCTCCCAAGCCTCATACAGTGTTTTTAGAGGACAAAAAGCTTTAAAAATAGATTTTTAGAGCACAGTGAAAACCACTCTAAACACCTGTAACAGTAGATGAACTAGATTCACTATAAATAAAACTTATTTTGAGATATATCTAAATTAAAATCCCCGGTCCTCATAATTTTGATGTTAGGACTTCAAAGGATGAGAACACCAGCTCTAGAACTTGCAGATATCTCTCTTTTTTACCCACAGCCTGCAAAAGCCAGACTTCAAAAGAACACAGGAAGAACAGTTTACATGGACACCTTTCCTCTGACCATGAGATCATCGAATAACACAATACATCATTTTACTTTACAAACATAAGCCTCAGTTGTGGAAAGCATTTACACTTGTGTGTGTAAAGGAAAGAGGGAGCTAAAGTGTTTTCCTGAGTAGAGAGGATTCCTTGAAGAGGGTGTACACAAAAGCCTAGACTAATAGTGAGATTTTGTTTTACCTTCTTATACCTTGCTAGTCATCTCAAGTGTGGGTTGGAGTAGTATTCTATCCTCTCCAGCAACAGCCCCAGACCTCCTGATTTGATGGGATGGAGAAGACAGATGAGCCCTTTCCTTGACACAAGGGCAGTATATCCCCCCTGCCTTCCTTGCTGTTACCCCGCTGTTCAGTGTATGTGGAGCATTCATCCCAGCATCTCAAAGTGTCTCAGTATTAAATAGTTGTTTTTCACACAACACACAAGAGTGGAAAGATTGAGCATATATATATATATATATATATGTTGCACAAGGTTCAGCTGCGGCATTGGAAAATTACGTGACTTGCCCATGGTCACAGCATGTTCCGATTGGAAACCCTGACCCAAGGAACCTGATTGCCACAGCCCTGCTAAAGAAGCTAGCCTGCACAGCCTCTATTCTAAAGCTAAATGATAATTTGTTCACTTCAAAGACAAAAGGCAATCATTTTCTGATAGCATTGCTAGTGCAAACTATTACTGCTATGAAATGCAATGCTTAAATATACATTGAAGCATTTGACTTCTCTCCCATTCTTAGTATACTTAATTTTGACAGTTCTAAACAAATGTCAAACTTGCTTTCAGTTTCCTCCCTCCTCCCCCGCCCCCCCCCCCCCCCCATTTTGTGCTGGTGCATTACTAACAGAATTAAAACTTGAAAATAGCCTTAGGCTTTCTAACCACTTTTGACTGGTATCAGGAGCTTTTGTCTATTTCAGAATATAAACTCAAAGATACTAATTTTGCCATATTTTTAAATAATAAGCTAACAAATGTTTGTAGCTAAAATAATAAAAATGGGCTGTAAAATGTAAAGAACTAAAAAAAAGAAAGAAAAATGGGTACCATATTGCAAAGGAAAAAGAGTTAGATTGTCATGAATCTGAAAGGAAATCAATAGGACAACTTTGGAGACCCATTTCAATCTGTTGTTGACATTGTTTTCTGGTAGTAATTTTCTCAAAATGTTAACAGTATTGAGTTTGCTTATTGATTCTATTATTTTTGACCTTGCATTAGTGTGGGCTAATCTTACATGCCATAAAATTTCCTTTCACAGCTAAAATTATTGTATTGCTCTAGGGGAAAGTTACAATCAGGTCACAGCCCCCTTAGGACTTTGATGAGCATGTAACTGGCAATAATGAGTTATTTTGGCTTTCCATGTACCTTTCTGTTGTTTACAGAGTTTAGGCAGGATCGTCATACAGGTGTCAGTATATTGACTAAAATACCAAAATCATAATAAATTGAAAAGTAAACTTACACCAGCTAGATAGGTCTATCTCTACAAGAGTCAACAGTATAAACACCTAGATAGGGAAGGAGCTGAAGCCAAAGTGTTACTCATTTGCCTGGGGACGGGGACGCGGCTGCAGCGCACACTACGGCATAGCCAGCTGTTGCAACATTTATGATTCAGCAGCAAAAAGAGCGACTCCACTCGTCTGCTGTGGAACAGTAAGAAACACGACGTAACAAAGAGGATGATAAGATCACGCTCACAATACAAATTTACGCCATGTATTCCAATACATACACCTGTGAGACCTTATTTTCACATTACCTTGTACTTATGCATTAATTACACAGCTATTATTTTTACTCAAGGTTCCTGTAGTAATTGTTCAGAATGTACAGTGCTAAATTAATCAGCAGCTACTGCATGGTTCAATAGTTTAGTGCCATTACCAGTACTTAAACATTTCTCAGAAGACAAACCCATTTTTTTCAGGAAGGACCTTCTGTGGCTCCTTTACGCCGAGTGTCTGAATACCTCCCAAGAAATGGCAATTTCAAGTTTCAAGCCACACTGAACTGACATCTAACGCGCTATACTGGACATGCGTCTTTGCTAAAAATACAGGATTGTGAGCAAACTGCATATACATTTGGGGCTAAACAGTTATTTTCATAACATCAGAAATAGCCTGACATTTTGAGTTCCTAATAGCTATGGCGGCTGTTTAGAAAGCATCCAAACAGCCGACAGTCAGGCTTATATCAAAAGGAGGTATTTTGGATTCTGAAAACTCATAAAGGTCTAGACATACCCAGATGTTCCTTATAAAAGAACTTTAACACCAGAGAAAAGACACCCAAAGATAGGCTAAGTGCCCTGCTTGAAGGCTGCATAGTATATATGTCCCCAGAGAAGAGAGCTGGAGGGAGATTTATTGTTTGAGGCTTTTAGCCTCAAGCTTAATTTTTAAAGGTATGTATTTCCCTAGAAACAGAATAGTTCCATTTAAAAGTCACAGGTGCCCTGAAGCTCTGCTTAGAAGATTACCTCAAGTTTCATTTAATAATGGGCTTGAAACTCGAGTCAAATTATTTATTACAATGGGCAATATTTTTGTCTGTTTTTCCCTTATGGTCATCTTAGGTGCTAAAAGGGCTCAATAAAAATTAAAAATGATAGCAGCTTATACTGTTCTGCCAATGAAGGGTTTTTCTTTGAACCGTCCTTAAACCTGATATATAGTTCAAACCAAGCCTTCCATGTAATCCTAAAATAAAACAAGTAGCAATTCGTCCCAGTTTATCCCAGGCTAATGTATCGCAGTCTCATGTTTTGTTTTTACAGTTTCAATGTCCAAATCCTGACAGTAGTAATCACTATGGGAACACAAACATGGGTTTGCACAAAAATACAGTAACGAGAACTAGACAGACTTTTACACAATAGTTAAAATTACAGATTTTTGTACAGATAAGGTTTGGAAAGTTGATCAAGAGAGATATCAAAAAGAGCAGACCAGAGACAGATTTTTCATTTTCTGGACAATTTGGAAAATTCTGAAATGTTCACCCTCTTGCTCTGCATCTCGTTTAGTAAAAAACCCAAATTATTTGTTCTAAAGAGAATACTTACACATACACACACAAAAAAAAAATCAGGTAAAAAGGAAGGGAGGGTTTTTTTTGTGTGTAAAAGGTGTAATTTTAAAATAAAATTTAAAATAAAAAAGAATTTTTAAACAGTAACAATTTCAAAACAAAATGAGAACTATCTTTAAAAAAAAAACCACATCAGAATTTTTTAGAAACAGGTTTTATTCTTTGTCCCTCATAAATAGGATCAAGTGGCCACACACTTGTTGAACATTTGGGTTTTACTGAATCGGTATTTTCCCACTGAAAACAGTATAAAAATAATTTCATTGCAATGGTGTCAAGTAATATTTCTTTATTAAACCATAAGTGATATGTCTAATTTTTCCTTAAGGAAACTTATGGCCTTTTTCTAGAAACACAATAGCTATTAGGGCTTTTGTTATTTACTTTAAACAATTTAAGAAGACGCTTTATTAACTACAAGAAGAGAACAAAAAGTCGCACAGTGAAAAACTCTGGTTTTGCTGTAAGGTCTCTATTGTCCTTACAACTTCAGAAAACAGCTTTCATCCAACAAGCTGAAAATGCCATATATGCTACAGCAAAGTACTTAAGCCCACTAAGAAAATACTTGAGCACATGCTTAAATATTATCCAGGTTGTCTAATCTGTATTGTCTACTTTTGCTGTTATTACATTTTTGTGGTATTGGATAAAGAACAAAGGAAGAAAAAGTTGGAGAAGATTTAAAGAAGCATGAAGCCAAAATAACTTACAATAGTGGATTTTTTTTTTTTTTTTTTTTTTGACCTCAAGGGGGAAAAGCGTTTTCCAAGACCTGATTTGATAAACAATCAGTTTTGTTTCTCTGCAGTCCAGTTAAAAGGAATTTAAGAAATCAAAATACAGAGAGATATTTACTCTATTAAAACTACATAGGCATGAATATCTTTTGATTTTTTTTGTTTAAGAACTCTTTCAAATACGGAGACTCAAAGATGAGACAAGCCCAAGCCAGTTATTACAAGACCCAGCTACAGAAACTTACAGAAGCTCTAACATGCAAGAATAATCATCATATATGGGTTCCTAATACGGGATTTTGAAAGGGTACTCGAGATGGTCAGCAGTTTTACAGGCACCATTAAGTCTAAGTAGAAGTTGACAGAATTTAGGGGACGAGTCTCATTTGAGCTATGACTATCTTATACGTCTTGGCAGTGCAAATGCGCCTTAAAGCAAGCATAAATTACATTCAGTAACAGCTAAAAAGTTTCCAAAAAACATCAATGAAAGGCAATGAAACTTGAGCTTCAAAGTCACTTTGGTGCTTTCTGAAACATTTACAGATACCTTTCAAAGCCCTCTAAAAGGTGGGAGAAGTCAAGACACCAGCCTGAGGAACACATCTAGTGACTCTCTTTCTCAGTATGAATGGGGAGCAATATACTTACTTATGTGTGTCCAGTAAGTATCTAATAAAACTTCTGCGTGTTGATGGGTAAATTATAATTACTCTTATGGTTATGTACTGATGCATCTGTCACTGTTCCCTAAGGATGTTGCATTTCTCAGGATAGTAACTGCCTGTGGATCACACTGTGATGGGCACACAGACAACTGGATATCCCATAAGTGTAAAAGTAAATAAAAATATTCAATAAGCTTCTGTCTTACCTTAGAGATCCTTGAGCCTTTTTGTCCACTACTTTGTTGGGGTTTTTTTTGTCTCAGCTCCAGCTAGATTTAAGGCTTAGCCCTATGGAGTACTAAAAATGGACTCCCTCTTCTGTAGAAAGCCTGCTGGGTGAACTTTAAGGGAGCTGAGCCAGTGCCCCCAGTCTCACTTAGTAACTCCCAAATTCATGCCCCCCTCTATACTACAGACACTACTACAAAAGCTAATTTTAGGTCACTCTAGGTAACTGAAAACGTGTAGATAAATTTTTTTCAGGGACTGTGGGAAATAGACCCTCTTCTGTCCTGAGCAAAACCTCTTACAACTGTGCCCCTGTACTACTGAGTGAGGGATTGCACCTTGCATGACATGGGCACATTCAGGAAATTACTGTGGGCTGTGATTTCAAGAGGAAGGAGGCATCTCCTTCATTCCTAAGAAGATGTGAAATGAGGGACTTCTCAACACCTTCTCCCATCAGCTAGCTTCTGCTCAGATTTTTGCTAGTTTCCCACTGAATAGGCTATTTTGGATTCCAGTCTAATGCATTTAACTCTCCCTGATAGAAGGGAACTACTTATCAGAAGGGGGACCTGGACACTACCCAAAAATATCGAAAATGTTGGTACAGTACGTAAGCTTCTTCCCACCTAAGCAATCTGTGTCATTAGATGCTTACATGACTAAAAAACCCAGCCCTTAGTTTCTTTGCTCCTGTCTGTTCCACAGCTCTAAAATGGAAACATCAGGGCTTTCCTGCCATTGGAAATCAAATGGAAAAGCACATACTAAGCACAGGGAAGGACCTGGGTGCTGCAGTAATGGAGTCATAGGAGTTGCAGCTTAGGACATAGAACTGACCACAGAGCCTTTTATTGCCCACTTCTTTGCCATCCACCAAATGTTTATTTTCTGCTGCATCTGTCTTTAAATCAGCTCTGAGCTGCTCTTTTCTGTCTGTTACCTCAGATTTTGCATGAATTAAACTCATTTCGTCTACTTCATTTCAGATGGACAGAAAAGACAAGACAGAAAATGATGTGAGAGTTCTGGAGGAGAACTGGCACATTGAGTAGTGGCCTTAGGTTACTCCTTTCAGGGATTTATATCTCCAAAATCTCTTCTGATCCATTTTCCCTCCTCCTTTCAGGTTTACAAATGAACTTCATTTGGAATCAAATTTAATTCAGTGCTACCTGAGCTCTGCCACCAATCACTTATCTGTGCTGTGATATATATTTATTTAGATTTATACAATGCATTAAAAAAGCATCTATACCAGACCTCTAAGGAGCCTTTACCATGTATCAGTCAGTATGCAATCTCTAAACTGGTAAAGAGGTATTAAAACAAGAGGTGTTGGTCTTGGACGAACCAGTCTGTATTCTCTCCTCCATTCTTCTAAAGTGATTTTCAAGTCATGGTCCCCAAGCCCCATAGATTATAATTTATGATGGATTTGCAAATTGAGCAAACAAACATCGGTTTATAAAACCATTATTAGGTGGTTAAATTTTACAGGGTCCCAATAATCAGCAAACTGGAAGTTTTATCTATCAAAATGCAACGGGGTGAACTCCAAAGCCAGGGTGTCCCATTGCAGAGACCCACCAAGGGCAGCAGTATCTCTTACCTCTGTTCACTTTACTTATAATGTTACTACACCAAAAAAAGTAGTAACTTAAATATACACGTATTAAATGGTGATAAGGTCAAAACTGCTGCTTTATTTGCAAACCAGAGCCCAGACAGAGCTATCAAGCAGCAGCAATGTGATAAAACCTCTGAGAAATGCCACAAAAAACGTCTGCTGTAAGAAACACAGAGGAAAGAAGAAAAGTCTATGAAAGCAGCTGGGGGTGCAGACGTTAGAGTAACAGGTAGTAGAGAACAAGCACTGCATCTCCTTGTAAAGGTATAAAAACTCATCGGACAGGCCTGACGATTGATAACATTCACGGCTGCTTTAACCCAAGAGCAAGGATGAGCAGTCTCCCACCCTTTCCCAACACCAAATTCACCACCTGGCTTTGACAAAACATTTTTTCTTGTAAGATCTGGGACAAAAAGAGAGGCATGACAGAACAAGCCAATCTGCACACGTGGTATCCCACTACTGCACCCAGGGCTGATTTGTCTGCTGAACGTTCTCAAACATTCATTTGCATAAGAAATTACCCAGCCTGACAATTACTTGAATGCACAGTCAGAGTAACTACAGACAGAGAAGAAATAACTCTGCTTATTTTTGTGCATGTATTCACATCACCAAGTTTTCCTAAAATCTAGGGCTGTTAGAAGAATCACAACTTTCTAGCACACCTTTCTTTGTCTGCAAACTCAGTCTCTTCTGTTTCTGGAAATAGCTACTAATTCATTATTATCACTGACATTTCTTGCAATTTCATGTGTTTCCCTAGCAGTGCCTGTTTCCTCAGTTTCATTATTATCAAACAGCTCTGCTGTGATAGACTGCTGATCCTCATCTTCATATTGATTAATTTCATTTTCACATGCATCATCCTGATTTTCAACATCTTCAGCAGAGTCTTCTTACAATGAGTCATTTGCAAGACAGATTTTCATTATTGGAGTCATATTCAGCGTAGGAATGTGCTGGACCAGTTTCAGGTACAAGGCCATATTCTGCTCAGCTAGATTAGTATAAATTAGAAACGCACATACAAAACTTAACAGAATTACTCAAAACCTCCAGTGGTGTAAGGAATACACTGAATCTGGCCCACAGTGTTTGCTTCTCTGTGCCTTTTGGCTGTCTCGGGGAAGGAATATGCCAATCATACTTGGGCTTGATCATTATCAATGTAATTAAAATGCAATTTATTTTTTTGGATTAATTTGTAGATTAAACAGAGTCATTTTATTATGTTTATCTCGGACATCTAAAATATTTAAGCATTTAACGTTACCAAGTTAGCTAAATAAATCTTTAATTTAGTATAATTAGATTTGTTTAAATTAAAAAATGTATTGATATTCCAAAATAGTTTCATATTCATTTGGAACACTAAATTAGAACTTAAAATAACTTCTAGTTGTCCCTACTTTTTCAGTGTACAGGTCATGAAATACCGTTATCTGCTACGATGCATGCTCTTCTATACATACTAATCCAGACCCATACAACTTATTATACCGTCTCATCAGTCCTTCAAGCTCATTCTGGCAAGAAGAGAAAGGCATCTGTTGTGCTTAGCAGACAGGGGCATAAAATGCTCTGGAAGGGCTCGGAAGCAACTGGGCAGATTCAGAGAAGGAAAATCCATCACTCCAAGTTTGGCCGAGGAAGCCCGAGCTGCGGCCGAGGGCTGCTTCGGGCAGCGTTGCTGGATGCGACGCTCAGCCGCTGGCCCTGCAGACAGGGCGCTGCCCGGACCTCTGGTGTGAACCTCGACATGAGAACATAATGGCTTTAACAGAAAGATTATTGCTCTCTAATGCCCTTCTAAAACCTAGAAGCATGAGATGAGGTTGCCTTCCTTTTAATGTGTGCAATTACAAATGTTATTGTAGGTCATAAAATTATCAGCTATTATATTAAAATCTAGTTCTAGAGCCAAAATTCAGCTGGTAAGAGGACTTGGAAAGCAGCGTAGCCAATGGAAACAAACTACACGATACACACAAGCCAGAAGCAATGGTTTGTCTTATAGTTCAAAAAATGCACTCTCGGGAGTGGCTACAGAAGCACCGCTTCCCGTCTTTTTTGTGAACTTTCTTCACCGGGAACAGACTCCAGCCCTCCCTGCAGCAAACTGTCAACTTTATCTGTGGAAGAAGGAATAGAGAGGAAAAAGAAGGGCGATGGGGGGAGAGAGAGAGGAGCAGCAAGCAGAGATTGTGAAAAAGGATCATTCAGATGCTGGATTTCTGGCAAAGCCACCCTCGTTTATTTAATCTTTCCCCATCCTCTAGATTTCTTCAGTCTTTCTCCCTGAGCTCTTTTTTAGACTTTTTAGGCTGCTTTCCACATTGCACAAACTGCAGCACGCCAAAACACATGTAGCTGAGCAGCACTGGACAGAACAGAGGGATTGTTTCCCATGCCTTGAAGGTCACGGTCGTCTTCCTATATTCCAGTTGCTTGCCAAAGACTGGCATCGGTGACTCACGCTCACCTTATGCTCAATCGATGGACTTGCAGAACCTGCTAGCAAGCAGTTGTTTCCCTATCTTTTTGCTCAGTTGATTATTCTCACTGAGGCACAGGACCTTGAATTTGTCTTTCTTGAACTGCATCCTTTTCTTCAGTTATTTCCCCTGCTTGTATCACTTTGAATTCTAATCCTGTCTTCCAACATAATCACAACTCTTCTCAGTTTGTGTCATTTGGAACGGTAATAAGCACTCTCTCTGGTCCATCACACAGATCTTTAATGAAATATCTTTAGACCTACAGAAACCCACTTAATATATCTTTCTATTTCTACAGTAAGCCATTGATAAGTATTTTTCAGGTGAGTTTTTCAACTAACTAGTATTTTTGGCTGGGTTATACTGTTTACTGGGATGTCCTGTGAAGCTCTCCCAAAATCCTATGCTGAAGAAACGGGCATATGAGTATGGACACCATCCACAGGGAATGGCTACAGTTTTATTTTAAAAGACAGTCACGCAAAGTTTTGAGATGTTGGCAGTGAGCATTAATATTTTCACCTGCTAATTTGATATCTTCCAGATGCAACAAAACAATATAAAAAGCAGGATCTACCAGTTGTCAAGTTTTCGTCAAGCCTCACGCAAATTAAAATCAATTGAAATTATATATTCCAGGGTTCTTTTCAACTCAGCCTTAACATCGGTACCCGGGTACACCTGCATACTTACATTTTCTGCTAAATTCTGTTACTACGTTAAATTGTGCACATGCATTAAAAAGTTTACGTTCAGTTTAACAAATTTATGTGAAGGTGAGTACAGATCCTGTTATTTACTCCCAAAGCTAAATATGGTCCAACAAGTTATGAGCATGATTTAGCGCTGACAAAGCTGAAGACAGTTTTTTTCCAGAGACTTTGTTGTATTTCTACATAAAGAACATGAGCGAGATTTATCTGTGGACCATATAATCACACTGGAATCAAAAGATCTTTGTTTTGGCTACTTACGTTTTGCTATAGAGATTTTGCACTTCTCTGGCAGGGAAGGTTTAACAGGCGGCTAAGATGATGTAAGATACTTGAAGATGATTATTTTCCTGTCCTGCCACAATGGCCAAATCTCTCTCCTTTATCCACAAATCTGTGCCTGCACTACAGCTGCACTTCCACGTGTGGCTGCATCCACATTTTTCACATTTCCTCTGGATTTCCTTTTGCTGCCTCTTATAATGGTCAGTCCCTAATTTTAGGAAACTCTTCTCATCTGATGAACCAGCTCTTAAAAACCTCACTTTAAAAACCCATTCCATAAGTGCTTGCATTTTTCATGAACTTTAGGTGCATCTGGTCTCAAGGATGGTATATTCTCTATTTCAACATTAGGAAAAAAAGCCTAACATCAAGAATCCTACGCTATTAACAGATCATTTTGTTCGATCAATTTAAAGAGCAGGACTCAAAAGTAGCATGTTAACCTTGATCCTACGGCTTCTTTATGCAGCGATCAGCAGACCACCAGGTTCTTGTGGGACACTGTACCTGTCTTGACTTTACTCAGCTAACTCATGGGGAGGACAGTTTTATGAAAAACTGAGATCCCTGGAGAAGGGTGTCAGACTTTGTGCAGACGAAAAGCTGGCAATCCTGCGCACATATCCTTCTGCACATCATAAAGAGGTGACAGTTACGATAGTGTTTATTAGAGTGGAAATTTTTCATGCTCCTGTGGCATCTGATAACTGCTATATGCACTAACGAATGACTCATGAATGGCTATCAGAAGTAAGCCGGAGCATAAAGTAAAAAATGCAAAATTCAAAGGGAGCTTCAGATTTGCAGGCAGCAAAGGCTTCTCACATCTCTCACACACCCCTTGAGCTCAGCGCATCCCAGTAAAGGACCAAACGCAGTCGGCTTCACAACAGAGCTGGGGAGATGGTACAAAACAGTAATTACACAAAGACTCTGCCAGCTGCCTGTATTCTTCCCTTTCAGACACAGGCGTTTCATAAACTACAAGATAATGGTCATAATGTGCCATTTGAACCAAGTTTCCATCTTGCATTAATTCTGCAGGCATAGAAGTTCACATTTGCAAATTACTGCTCGGATGTCATAAGATAAAGGTTTGCGTATCCGAAGAAAAAGGAGGTTGCTTCCAAATCTCCATTTTTTTCCCAGCACAGTCCTGTTCAGCCACATGAGAGTCTCACATGGACACCAGCAAACCTGCTACGTGACTCTGAACATGCACACACCTGCCAGGCTTCCCCATATCATTTAAGAGATTGGATGCTCGAAGGGGACACAGGTTTTTATTTGGGTAACACCCTTTATTATTGTAATGAAGATGCTATTTACATGTTTTCTTCCTAAAAAAAAGAGTTTACATTGCCTTTGTAAGTCTGTGTCTGTTGCGTCTAACAGCAAAAAACAAGCAAAGAAATTTTCAAATTTTCCCCTGAACGTCAGTGTTGCAGTCACTGCTGAGGAGCAGGATGTGCCAGTGGCCAAATAGCCCTGACTTCTGCACCAAGACAATCTTCTGTTTAGCCAGCTGTTCACCTATAAAGCTTTACTGAACTGCCCCCACCACAGCACTTTTAGGCTAAGATGGGAGGGTCTTAGAACATAGACACATACCACGGAAGCAGGAATCTGTATATTTCATATAGCCCATAAAAGGACTGTCATAAGTACACGCAGTTCCTTTTGTCGCAGAAATACAGGACAGCATCGTCCCCTCTCCAGAGTTGGCCATAATCCCCTCCCTTTCCTCTCTGTATCAAATATATCCACTCTCCATACCACTGAAAGAGCCGAAGAGCTTCCCTTCCCTCTTGATTTTTCTCTAGGTAATATAAAATTCAGCGTTCAAGGTGCTCTTTTAAAAGTAGGTTACATCCCAATGAAAATAAGGATTCATATTTGTGCTGACAATAGTGGAGGATGTTAGTACTGTGCTGCCTGTATAAAAAAAAAAAAAAAAACACAAAAAAACACAAAACACCAAGAACAAAAGATACCTTTACTTCCTCACTAAAATTCCCTCAGTTTGAGTCAAGGACACTTTTCACCGCTTCAACTAGCAAGGAAACGCTATCACTCTCCAACCGAATTGTGAATTGTAGAGCAACACACTCGCTATTTTCACAACAAGGCATAGAGACTTTCACAACTGGAAAGACTTTTAGAGGATGCTTTTTCTTTCCCTGAAAAAAAAAAAGAAAGCTTGGATTTTTACAGGAAAGATCCATCCTCTGTGTGTCCCCCACGCCTCGGAGCTGTAATTCCTTCAGTACTCCCTGTAAGATTTCTAATCTTTACAGTCAAGCACAAAAGCAGCTAATATAAATATTTGCAATACTATCATATGCTGGAGAGTCTCAAGTGATGAACCGTTCTGTAATTTGCAGCCCACTAGCTGTGGGTGCTGTTTCCATTACAGAAGGAATGTGGTAGTCTGACAGAAAGTATTAAACAATGGGAAGGTTTTAAACAGTGCTAAGTATGGGGTTTTGCCACTTCAGAGCAAAATACTACAATGTATTTGTACTACTTCTAATAAGACAAGGATAAGTAAATCAGGGTCACCAAGTGGACTGTTCCAGTGAGTTATGAAAGCGAGAGTAACAAACTTGAATTTACAATGCATGCCCTTTAGCTAAATCTGAGATTTGTTGCAGTTATTTTGGCCTTATTAAAGTATAATATTAACGTCCATAAGAGAAAATTTGTTATTCCAAAGACACTTCTATACCAAACAATACTATATTTAGAGACAATAACTATCCTGCATTGCATAATTTGGCACTTGTGCCACAAGGGAGTCATATGGCATTATTCACTAATGACAGAAAGGCTTCTGGCTCCTTTTCCTGATGTAATAAATATCTCTTTAGAGCAAGCAAACTAGAGGGGGTGTACTGTGGTACTGTGGAACTGGAAGGGGTTTGGGTTTTTTTTTTTAATTGCAAATTAGTCTGAACTGTTTTCAGTCCTTATGACACTTATTACTACCGGTGTGGTAGGAGTTAAATTTTATCAAACTTTTAAAACCAATAATAAATCAAATACAACTACCAGATCACTACTGAAAATTCAGCTCGAGCTTAATCATGAAGAGAGACCTGTTACTGTTTGATGCCCTGCACAAGTTTGGCAAACTCAGGCTAAGGGGATGGGGTACATAAGATAGGAATTATCACCACAGACTGCAAGTACAGTATAGATGTAGGATACTGCTGCTTCAGCTAGGATGAGATTTCATGACTGTTCAATGACTGGACTGCTCCTGGGCTACAACACACTATGAATCAACTGTTCTTGGCAAAACTAACTTAAGTTTCTTCTTTTCAGGAGATTTTGGCAAGTGGAGTGCAATTCTTAGGCGCCATTCTTAGAATAACAACATCGGTTAGACAGCAGAAACTAAGCATTTAGGATTAAAAACATTTTAAGCCAATAAGCTCTACATACACCTATAGTACGTAAATCCCCTGGCGACAGTGGGGGGGAAAGTCCGCCTACTTTCTTCAAACTTTCCAGAAGAAGTGTCATCTTCTGGTTTCCCTCCCCTCTGTGAGGGACTTGCCCTTTTTCAAACTTGCCAGAGTAGATCTGATTGCCTGTGTTCTTTTTCCTGTCCTAGTTAAAAGCAGTTTTGTCAGTTTGATGATTTTTCCTCATTCTCAGCTAGGCTAATGCTTTGGCATTGGTCCTTAACAACTAAATGGTTTACAATAAGATGGCCTGTCACAGACTTCTCCTGCATGAGCTTTTTCTGCATCCCCAGACAGTCAATCCTCTGTTGTGTTAAATCAATTTGATTGTAAAAACCAAAGGATGAAAAAATCCAAACCTCCTTAAAAATAATCAAGCCAGCATGTAGTTATTGCAGAATGGTTTCAAATCTGTCAATCTCACCAGGTATCCGATCTTTCCAGTGGGTTGATTTACAAAGCTACAGCGATGGGTGTCTCCAAGAGATCCGGAGCCCAGTACAGTGCTGTTCACTGCAGGTACTTGGCCAAGGTGGGTGGGAAAGCAGGACAGGACAAGAGCAAGAATCGCCCAAAGTCTCTAAACTGCAAAAAGCATTCTTCTGTTAAAATCTTTTTGGAGCAACAGGCGTCTATGAAGTTAACAGAATTTGCTGCTTTGAATCACACCTTTTTGCTCTCCCTGACTTGATAGTGCTCCCAATTCCTCCTTTTTTTGGCATTTTACCCCCCTCCATCTCTTTGCTCCCCAGAGCCCTTGGCAAGCTTCCTTTCCAACCTATGAGATGTTTTTGAGATGTACTGGTGGGTGATGATGGGGTACCCAGATTATCAGCATCAGTGACTCACGAATTCCTCCCACTCAGAGTGCTATAAGACATCCCATATTTATGTGCCTTGTTAGCTTTTGTCATTTTTCCTTTAAAGATGCCTAAATGAGCGTGACGGACATTAAATTTATGTTGTTATTTGTAATGAATAAAAGAAGAGGGCCACACCTGATGGCAGTTGGCCATTGTCTTCAGAAGTTTTGCACAAATGGAAAGATCTGATCCCAGAAGTACAGCTTAGCAAAGTCTGTATTTAAGAACTCAGGGGGCTGGGAAGATAATTCATGTAGCTGCTTCTCATTAAGATACAAGTGAGCAATAAAATGGAATGCAGAAAATTAAATCTCCATGGTTTGTGGCATTTTGCCATTTACCTTCAAGTTTTCAAAAAAAAAAAAAAAAAAAAAAGGAGGCATGAGAAAACGATAAAGAGAAGAAACATAACCAAAAGACTGAGTAAAATAGTGTGGCAGTGAGTAACAAAAGCCAAACATTTCAGTGTGCTGAGCAGTGCCCACAGTCCTTCTCCCACAACCTCCTGGAAAGGCAGAGAAGACACCCTCGCACCACAAACCAGAGATTGACAAGTCATTCATCTCTGAATTTTGTGGAGTTTAGGTTAGAAAATGCTATCCAGACTTTCTCCTCCCCTAAAAAAAGGTCTATTAGCCACTTCTTTCTAAAGGAAATATTTCTAGAAAACTGTAAAAAGTATAATGCTTCCTTTTTATAAAGCAGAACTGCTCTGCAACAAGTAAATACATATGTTCTTTTGTATTTCTGACGCTCTGGATAACACATCAAGGCATTTTATAGACATCAGGTCAGCACTGACACATAACCATCGAAACCATCAGCTGCGCAGAAAGTAACCCATCTCAACTCTATCCAAATGTCAAAAGTCAACTCTGCATCATATTGAAACTTCACCAGCCCTTTTAATAGGCAGAACACAATTATTTATACCGAATTCTGCCAATCAGATTACAATGAAACAGCTATAAAGCATGTAGAGTAAAAGGAGTCAATAACCATCCAAAATGAGATCTATTATAACCTCATATTGTCCATTCTGTGTGGACACCAGGGAAAAGAAAATAAGGAAGTCCACAAAGAGTTGAGTGTCTCTGCCTTAGATCTCTTCCCATTCCAGCTGTGAGAAGTCAGGGTGACTTCAGTAAACACTGGACCAGAAAATGAAACCTGCCACAACCATTGTGTGAGATAGCTTCAGGCACAGTTTATTTCTCTCATCATTAACAATGCATATTCTGATGAGACACTACCATTGCAATCTGCTCTAAAAGCCCAAAATAAGATTCCAAAAATTTTACGCGTATTGGCAGACACGTATTTTATACAAACATAATTTTCCAGTCAGGTCATAATGCCATCTTAAACTCAGAGTAAATTTTTGCAGCTAAGTTATAAACCCCTGAAAGCAGCATTTTATAATGGAAATGCTGATACAAGCTTAACCAGAGCAGCAAGAAGAGTGCCATACACTATAAAAATAAAAGTGAATCATAAGGCAGTTAAGGTTTGATTACTATAAAATACCTGGGCTTGAAATTTTGATTCAGACTTTTTTTTTTTTTTTTAATTACTTCTCATGACCTAGAGATACTTTTTGGACAGTTAATGTCTAGGGAATTAGATCAAAGATCCTTTTTGTAACTTCAGAATACAGCACTAATGTGTTCGATGGTCTCCTTCGAGCATAAAACATAAGACTTTGAAAGTTATTTGGTCTACTTGTAAATAACAGTGTGAAGTGGAGCTTGCAATTAAAGAAAAACTCCTTCTCTAAACTCCAGCCAACCAAAATTGAGATTTGTAGGGGTAAACCAAAAAAAAAAAAAAAAAAAAAAAAGAAAAAAGGAAAAACCTCCCAAGATTTCAAAGATGCCTGGTAGGAATATTTCTTAATTGAGCCATGCTTTAGAGCTGCATGGAATTGTTCTTATTAATAATTAAATAAGAACAGAGGAGAAGAACATGGGAGCTTTTGAGAGATTAGAGCTTTGTAAGATTTACTTAAAAGGTTTCTATTAGACTTCAGGGGTTCTCTCACATATAAAAAAACTCACCTACACAAAATAGTCTGAAAAGCTAGGATTTCCAGCTATCAAAAACCGCAATCAGTTGACTGGAAAAAAAGAAAAAAGTCTTTCTTTCCAATACGGTAGTAACGTTCATGTTGAATCCATGCATTTTCTTTATTTGCTAAATAATCATCACATTGTTGGTTTTTTTGTTAAACTCGGCATGTTCATTTTCAACCTGCATTTCTTCCCAATACTTCTGATTTAACTAATTGAGAACCAGCCCTGCCTGCGCTGCTCACAGTTGCCATGTTTCCTATCTAATGCATAGCTTGCAGCAGGTCAGATATATTTCAAGAAGCGCACACAACAAAAGTTTCTTTACACTGACTATATACTGTGAATCACAACATGCACAGGGACCAGAGATATTGTATCTCTGGTTAAATAATCTTCTATAGGGTGAACAGGATATAAAACGTGGCTTAAAGATCTTGCTGCAAATGTGGGCCCCTTCTGGAATTTTATCACCTTTCTTCAGTAAAACTGCAGGTTTACTTTGAAATCCTTAAATATGCCACCTGCTATCTTATTTTGGAATCCACCTGCAAAAATGGAGCCTTAAGATTCATCAGATGGGGACAAAAAAAAAAACCCATTCTCAGTTCTTTGGCTCCCATCTGTGCTAACCCTGTCTTAGCAAGTGCACCTTCTGCATCATGCCAAGCTTTCAAGTATTGGCAGACTTTGGGGATTTCACAAATGAAACACTTAATACTTCTGGGCAACCTGAGGAGCTTTGCTGATCTTTGTTCATATTACGTTTCTAGCTCGTTTGAGTTGGCTCACAGACCAATTTCCCATTAGGTTTTTATCAAAATCTCAGATGACACATTCTCAACCCATTCCCCTCTTTGCAAAGCTATTACATGTTTTAAAAAGAGCTAATCCTGACTCCCATATAACTATCAATGGGCACAGGAAGTTTCAAAAAAATGCTACCTACTGTGACTTGGGCTAATATTACAGATACGTGGAAATTAAAAAAGCTGCTAATAGACTCGGTATATACTAATGTAACAGTAATGCAAGCTTTATTGCCTGCTTTAGTTTAAAGGGGTGTAATTCTTAATGATCAATCAGAAATCTGTAGAAGATCGCTCAGGGAAAAAAAAAGAAAAAAAAAAGAGGAAAAGCAAGTATGATGGATCTTATTCAAAGCTTGAGCACACCAGGCTTCTGGGGGTTCTGAGCTGCTCAGCCCATCTTGTTTCACCAAACCAAGAAGCCCACCCGGCCACAGACCCGATCCGGCTCAGGGGAGCTTCAGAGCCTGCAGCACTTTTCCCCATCTCTCATTCTATTATTAAAATGCGTTATTAGTGAACTATTGACAAACACCGCAAACCCAGTCTCTTTCACAGCTTCCACTACAGCAGTCCGAAATCTCCACTACACAGGATGTTAAGAGGAACAACTGGTCAACCCAGGTTCCTCCCAGAACTGCAGCAAGTGCTGTTTGGTTAGGACGGAGGACGTGGAGACTGCAAGTCCTGGTAATTTCAGCTCTGCAAGGATTTACTACTTGATCTTTATAACCCCCATCCCTAAAATACAGAAATGATTAAAAGCAAGTAAGTGGGAATAAAAGGATGCTACTTCTGTGCCCAGTTCTTCTGGGAACTGTGTTACTTCTGCAGTCAGTCCTTCTGGGAACAGCATTTCAGAGCTGTTGGTGTGTCTGTGCTTTCTAGAGACTAGAGCCCAGCAAGAAACCAGAATGAATAATTTCATCTGGAAGTTTAACCTTTTTTTATTTATGCTACATTTATCAGCAAATTATGGTTTGGTATCATAGTCTTTTAATTCATTACAATAAATGCTCTGAAGTTTAAATTGGAAAAAAGAGTAAAATAAGATAGAACGTAATCAAAAGATAGGACATAGTTAACGATAGAAGGGAGCTAAAGTTCAGCAAGGTAGACGAAGGCTTACAATATAATTCAGTATGAGGACAGAAGACACCAAGATGGGTTACATAAACAAAGCCCAGACACCGACAGCTCAGCTCTGCGATACAGGGCAGCGCAGCTTTAAGGACCTCAGCATCAGCCCGATGCTGACATAGCAGAGAGAATTTGCACAACAGCAATCAACATTTCACAGGTGAGAAGGACAAAATGAATGTACGTAGAAAGATTTTTGAGCACATGGCAAGTGCAGCCAAGGGACAGATAAGAGAGGAAGGGTAAGATATCTCTTACAATTATTTCCTATAGAAAGATGTAAAGAAAAGGAAAAAATGGAAGCAGCTTAAAAGGTATAATTGGGAGTAACGGAAACTTCAGGATTAATACTAGGAATTAGAATTAGCGTTGCTGTGAACTCTACCAGCCCAAAAAATAGCATCACAAATTAAGATGATCTTTACCACTTCCTTGCTAAAGAAACAGTGTGTCTAGCCTGGAGAAATGTAGTCCTTGTGATAAAGAAGGAAAAGGGAAATAAAAGCAAACTAAAATAAACCCCTAAACCCCTCCTTATTCTACTGTGCACATTAACTCTTAACAGAATCAAATACATGTTCTTCATATGCCATACTCATTCTTTTAGCATTGTATTCCTGCTTTCAGCATAACTGCCATAATTATTGTTTTCAATGAAATCCAAGATTTTCTTTATGCACTCTATTTTTAAAGGGAAAGGTATGTACACTTATAGAACACACACATCTATCATATAATTATACTCTTTCTCCATTTTAATATTGTGTAATTTGCCTCGTATCCCTATATGAATTTCATATTGCAACTGTTAGACTCCACAGCCTGTAGTAATACAAAAATCACTCTATGGGAGTCTGAACAAGCGTTAAGCAAGCTTGAATAAGATCTAAGCTTATGTGCAACCAGTTTTTGTTAAATCAATAGCCTGCTATAGATCTGACGGTTAATCATCTTACTGATTTAGGCATTTATAAAGGTCTCCCTAGGAATATTCTTCTGTCTTAGAACCTTAATATCCCTTCTAAAAATGACACTGCACAACCAACACCACAGCAAAGGAAATGAGATTTTCTTAAAATGCTAAACACTTTCTTAAAAGAATCTTAAAGAGATTTTTAGGTATTCTTCAGCAGGGCAGGCTGTCTTGTGGTTACAGAATACTAAACTGTGATTTCAACAGAAGAGCTCTGCCCTTCAGTATTAACTCACACAAGCCACTCCAAGGCTCTCGTATGCCTTGGTACAGAACCAGGATAACTGGAGAAACTTATCTACAGCCCAGTTTCCTCCTTCTTTAACTGGAGATGACAAAAATATCAAAAATTTACCAATACTGGTCTGAAGAGTCACCTAAAAAGCTCAGATGTAGTACAAGATATGATTAGAAAACCCATCATAATTTTTTGAGGAAAATCTCTCACAGCCCATATCATTACAAAAAATTTCTTTTATGTAGAATTTTTACCTGAGAACCTATTTCTATAATAGGTTAATTATGAAAACATTGATAATCAAAGGTGAAATGGATCCGTACATACTGGTACGCCAGGCAGGGACAAATAGGTATATTTGTCTTATTCCCTGCGTATGATACCAGAATTTTTTAATTCCCATTTCCAGCAGAGTCAGGGACTACACCAGTTTTATCAGGTGATGGTGTCAATTAATTAAATTTAAGCATTGACTAACAATGAAATCCAGTCATAGAAGACAATGAAAACTAGCAGTATATTCCAATAGTAAGCTTCTGTGAACTTAAATATGGTTTAGCACATGTTTATTATAGGGGCTATGCTAATGCAAACCTCCTTCTCCTTCTAACATTGTGCTCCCTATTTAGGGTCATCAACTGCTCAGTCAACGGTATTTAATTGTTTACTGACACCGCATTAGCCTCAAATCACTTCCACTCTAAATGTACACCAAAATAGCACACATGAAGTGAATATATCAACATTTCGTATATAACAGATATAAGTCTAACGGGCAAAGTCTCCAACTGCTGCTGCCATTCATTTTGATAAAATACTAGCCATGAATAATTAGTATTCATTTGCTCTAATTAAGGAATATAGATAATGGAAGCTGGATTTAGAATAGCGCAAAGCAGTTTTCTGGGGCCCGTCATGCCCAGATCCACCCAAAGAGGTGGGTGCTGCCTGCAGAAGGTGGGCGCGAGGCTGCCGGTACCCTGCTCGACGGGACAGGACCCAGGGACAAAGCCCTACGCGAGGCATTACCGAGAGATTTCCAACAGCAGACGTGGACTGCAGCGTTTCTCAGGTCCTACACTTCCCAAGCACCAGATTCTGTGAATTATGCCTAAAGCAGAAATACAGCACTAGAAGTACAAGTCAGCGTAGCAGATGCGCGGATGCTTTTCTTTGTATATTATTATGCAGTAAAGTTGTATACGAGTGAACAAGTAATACAGGCGGAGAGCTTTTACAGCTTGTTTGGTGGCTGACTGGGTGCAGGTGAGATGCGCCCAGTGGCTGGAGTAGGACAGAGAGGAGGTGGAGGTCTGTCACTGCACCAGTCCATGGCCATGGGTGGGCTTGGCCAGTGTCTTTACTCCTCTGTTTGTGCAGATGCAAGGCACAGGAGCCATCACACAGACACCGCTGAAATGAAGTTTCAAAATCACTTGGAGAGATTCTCTTTAGGAAAGGCTAAATATAAGTGCCAAATTACTGACAGACTCCACTAGCCTAAGGCAAACATTTATTTAAAGAAATTTACTTCCCTATGGGTGTTGCCAGGCACAGCTGGGCAGGCCTGTCCTCCTGAAACACTATGACGGTTGCCCCTTCCTCTTCTGTTTAATTACCGTAATCTGACAAAATTGTGGCCGTCTTCTCCAGGTTCTCCCTGCGGGTTCAGCCCAGCAAGCCCACCAACCCGCTGCTATCGCATCCAGACCAGCTGGCAGAGGCAGCAACCATTGACAGCTACTCAAAAGCAAGTTTTCAGGCGGGAGGCACACCTACCTGCCCAAACGCCTGCTCCATCCTCTCTGGGGCTTAAGAAAAGATGCTTGATTTCCTTTAACCACTGGAAGAGTATACACACAGGCACCCATCTCAAGCAAGAGGCAGTTGCTCTGGCTCCTGTTACCTGCCCCCTTAATTACTGCCTGCACCATTTCTTTGCTAAACTCCATCATGTTTAAGCTTTGTACTGCAGGTACTGGTGGAAGAGCACTCGCGATTTTTTAGCTGTGAGTAGGTAACTGGTGACACTGCTTTTCATTTGCAGATACAAGCTCAAACCTAAAAATTTGTTTCTGCTTGTTTTCTAAGCAGCAGGTCCCGCTTCTCTCTGGGAGGGGTGCTGTTAACTGATGCTTCTCAGGAACAAAGCAGAAGAAAAGCACTCGCCCAGTTAGTCTCCAGGCTCAGCTGAGGAGTGAAACTGTTAGTAACTGCTTCCAAAAATCATTCTGCATGAGTGCCCTTTCGCTGCAGCTCCCTGGGAGCCTGGCAGCAGCGCATCGGTCCTGGCTGGGAGACGGTGCCGTTAGTCAGAGCTCCCGGATCCCGGAGCGGAGGATGAGCATTTGGGCAGCTGAGCTCCAGCCTTGGTGGGGACACGACAGCCAGCAGCGGAGGGAGCAAGGAGCAGCACGCAGAGCCCCTTCTCAGCACTGACAAGCCCCTCTGCCCACCCTCCGCAGCAGGTTCCCGCAGTGGCCACGAGGGCTTCAAGACCCAAGACAAGAAGTGCTGCACGTGAGACTTGAAGGTTTAACTATGCATACTAAGAGAAACCAGGAATCAAATCCGAGGTCAGAGCTAGAAAATAGAAACATAGCCTGTGTATGTAATTTCGTGTTTCCTCTAGAGAGCAAACAAATTTTCTATTGGCAGTGGAGGTTTCTAACAAAGCCAAAAGAAAGAAAAATACATTTGGAATTTAAGATCAGAGTATGCAAGAATGGCCATATGACCTGGGTAGCTAAAGCCAAGCTTCAAAATTTTAAATAATGTCAATAGTTGTGGGCAATATGTAGCATATTGATAACTGGAGTTCTGCTGGGAATAAGCAAAGCGTGTTATACCTATTGAATTATAGTTTTGATTTTATTATCTTTTGAAAATGCAAAATCATTGGCGCTTTAAAAAAGAATCCCCACTTAGATCCCCCCTAAATGCTGTCCCTTCACTAATCCCTCTATGTTTTCAGTTAATTAAAAGAATTGGATAGGTGGAATTTACAGTGCAACAGAACAATTCTCCCCCTCTAGCTTTAAAATGGTAAAAATAATTTCATTTTTAAAAAAAAAAAAAAACACCGGATGAATACAGCTTACCCCAAATCCCACTTTTTTGTTCCCCTTTATAAAATACCTTCTGGGAGGAGGCCAAATTACATACTAAGCAGTTCTAAAGGGCTTAATAACACAATCAGATTTGATGTCCAAATGGTTATAGATTCTGCTCTACAGTAGTGTTAGTTGGCTCAGCTATAAAATATCTATATCTCTGTATCAATGATAGATGACCCAGTATAATAAAAGATCTTGACTTGCGTGTATGTTAACAATTAATGGGATGTATAATGTATCACATACTGTGTGTGGAAGGTAATAAAGAGGTGTAAATGAGAATTACACTGGTTAATTGGTGTCATTAATGGTTCTTTTGTTCTGCTAGAAAAGCAGTATCTTACTCTGAAGATGATATTGTAGGGCTGATTGCAGACTTCAAGAGTTGAGGCGAGTTAAAAATGCCAGCTCAGCTATGAAATTCTTCTTCAGGGATGTATCCCGACATGAAACCCACTTGGAAACCCAGATTCAGTCCTATCAAATAGACTGGTTTCCTTCTTCTTGTGATTGCTCTCAGACCTCATTCCACGTGGGCTTTGCAAAGCAGATCACCATACGGCTCCCTCTAGTACGTCTCAACAGATTGGGCAATCGCTCTCCATGTTTTCCAGGCAGTCATAGCCCTTGCTGGATTTGTTGTTTCAAAGGAGCTTAGTCATCTCGTGATCCTCTCTGCCTATCCTATCCCATCTCCATCCACCTAGCACAAGCAGCAAGTTGCTGCAGTGATGACACTGTGATAAGCATGGGGTTTCCCCCCCATTAATCACATTTTAAAAATTTGACCTGTTCCCTGATGCAGCTTACTGCCCTGCCACAGAAAACACTTGATGATGATGACGATGATGAAAACCAGAAAGTGCCAATTTTGATATTTGGGATGCACTGGCCTAAAAGTGAGTGTGGCAGTATCTTGCTGAGCAGGATGCCTTCTACATCTAAGCAGACCCTCTGGGCAAAGATTTTGGATCCTAAGAGCTTTGATAAGTCATGGGACATCTGTAGGGCCAAGAAGAAAATCTGGACTAAGAGTTATCTTCCCTCCATGAACCTAGCTGTAAACAGAACACAGCACAGAACCACCATTATTTTGATGAATAGAGATAAGGAGGAACAAAAAAAGTTCCGAAATCACCACAGAAGGTAGGCACAGGAATAAGGAGCGTGTATGCCATTACACCAACATTTCTCTTTTGTTGTTTGGAAGACCAGCTTCACAGGGTTTGGTAAATTAAATCCTACAATCATCAGCTGGCCAGAAATTGTGTGATGCTTTTTATTCAGGACTTTTAGAATATTTCATGACAGATAGGTCATGATTCCAGCTACTGTGAAAGGGTAGGGGAGGAGTTAAATAGCTTCTCCCAGTTCAGAAAAGAAACTGGTACCTGAGAGTGAAAGCCAGGTTTCCAAATGCTACCCTATCCAGAAGAATATGCTGCTATTCCTCTGCCTGAAAAAGAAAGCATGTGAAAATGCAAACCACTGCAAAGCCTCTGCCACTTCAGTACAAATCTAAGAGCCAGCGGCTCAGACTCGACAGCTTGGGAGAAGAGCCAGCACACATACATCATTTTAAAGGTGAAACCTACTAACCACACCAAAAAATATTTAGCAATTATAATAAAAGATACCTTTTTAACGAGTGACTTTTTAATCAGCTCTACAGTGCTGTAAATCAAACCGTGCAGGATGTTTTCCAAAAGACTAAGTGCTAAGCCACTGAATTTAAATGGTCTGACAAATGATGGGCCATATAGTGCCCACTGACACGATCAGGAGATCTGTGGTGGATTTAAGGCAATGCAGAACTCTATAAAAATCACTGTATCGTATTCAGAGTTTTGATTTTTACATCCTTCTTTGGTATTTGTGTGTTAATTTAGTGCTTGTGGAAGATGCCAGGTATACTGAGGCCCTTTTCAAGCCAAAGCATAGGCTCAGCACAGTGAAAAGAACGTAAGCCTCCAGATATGCTGCTAAATTTGGCTTCCGATGCTAAACGTCACAAATCAAGTAGAGAGGTATGTCTACAGGGGCAAGATCAGACTGACGCAAAATCGCTCTCCCCATGCTCTTGTGTCAGTGGACATGAACGGGCCACCTGAGGAAGTGGGCAGAGATGTCTCCAAGTCTGCCCCTACCTGCATCTCCAGGTACCGTGGGAGCTGCGCTCAGTTTAATTCTTATGAATCTACTGTAGTGACAGCCGTGAAAGACAAGTGTGAAGGTCAAATACACAAGATCCTGACTGAAAGCTTTATGCCCAATCTTAAAGTCTCCAAGCCTAACAAGATTTCTTCCCAGATATACGTCCTGAACAGTGACAGACCATACAACAATCTTTTCTTTTTCAAATATAGCGTTGTTCATATTGTGTCTGAGGCCAAAACTAGGATCACCACCCCAGGGTGGTAGCTGCTTGCTGAATACCCAAGCAGAAAAAGACAACATTTACCCCCAGAAGGAAGGTCCGGATTTTCCAAAGCTGTTTAATCATTGCTCTGGCCACCATTGCTAAACCTAAGTTATTTAGAGGGTTAATTTGCCTTTTCAGAAGTGTTCTAGGTGCACTGGAAGGTTCATTTCAATTACCATTTTTAAGAAACTAATTGAATAATTATAAAAAAACATTGCAGAGATGAAAGCAGTCTTCAGTCAATCTAAATTCACTTCTATAGTAAGCTAGTGTTGAAATGGGATGCCTGAAGAATACCATAAAGACAGCCCATAATACTGTCACTCTCCCCAGCCCCTGTTACTGCCCTGACCAATGCCCTATTTTACTTATACCTGGAATCAGCCTTGAACCCCATATCTGGCTGGAGAGCATTAATTCTTTTTTTTTTTTTTTTTTTTTACATTCTCTCACACCACAGACATCTGTAGGTTTTAAAAATTTTAGAGCATTCTGAGTACATCGTTTCTCTTGAACAAATTTGCATAACTAAAAGCAAACAGGCGATATAAAAATGCATTTGTATGATCATCATTTTAAGGGGTTGACTAAAACCTTTTTAGGGAGACAATTAGAAATGCAGAGGGAGTGTGGCTGATTTATGCATATGACAGATTCACTAACTACTCTGTCTTGGTATATTCTGAGCTCTCCATTCCCATCACCAACTGGTAAACACTCCCATTAAATATTTCTCTTTTGACCTGTACACTTATATTTCATTAGCATACATTACACATGGGCCAATATCAGAGTAATTTATCCAAACTCAAGTTCTGTTGGTGCAGTCGGTTTTGAGAGCGGAAAGTTGCATGCAAAATTAGAAGTCAGATAGAAATATGGTCCTTAAACTACCCAGAACACAGTTCTGGTTTCTAAATAATTCAAAGGTTATTTAAACTAGTCACCTAAAATTTCTGCACATGTTTATATTTGTATGATACAATAAAAAAAAAAAAAAAGCAGAATAGCAAACTATGTTAACTGTGTAGGACCCATAACAGCAAACGCATTTAAGTACATGCACATTGTCTGTGCTTCCATGTAATGGTCTGCCTGTCTCTCTAGCTTTCCTTCCTAGCTTAAATGTTTCCAACAAGCAATCTAATTTTACTTAGTTGCCTCTCTCCTAGAACTATCCTCTTCAGGGAACCTGAAACGAATTGACTGTATGTTTATTTGTTATTTGGGTCCTTTTTCCATTTCTCAAGGATGTCTCATGATGAGATTTCTCACCCATAATTAATTACTCCAGCTGTACAGACCAAGGCATTTCCTCACAACACTAACAGTGATGCAATTTACTAAATTCAACAACTTTTATTTTTGGAAAAAGTAAAAGTTTTTACTTAAATGTATGAAAGCGTTCATCAGCTGTTTGAAACGTGCACTGCCTTCTTGCACAGGCATCGTGAGCGCTGAGGCCCTACGAACCCGTCATTCTCTTTGAAGCAGTGTGGAATAACAACAGGGCGCTTCCTAGAGGAGCCACAACATTTTCCCTACTTGGTGAAGAACATGCTGCTAAGGCAAGCTATAGCCTTTACCATCAGAGACTTCTGACCTAGGACTTGTGCTTGCAACTCACACTTCCTTGGATAAAAAAGGGGATGGCAGTAAAGAGAAGTATCAGTAACACGACAGTCTGTAATATAAGGCAGATCCTATCCTCTGATTGCTGGTTAGGAATTGCACACTACATCTTATGAGAAGGAAAAGTAATTTGATTTGGGGCAACAACTGCATATGTCCAAATTCTCACGTTGGCCGCAGAAGAAACGAGCTCGCCCATGAGCCAGTATGCACATCTGCCTCAGGACAGAAACGAGCACTCATACCTACACCCTTGCCACTCTGTACTGAGTCAGCGGTCCAACTTCAGGAGATGTTTTGCATCCAGACTTGCAAATGGATCAGATCCCAGGGAAGTTTGTATATACAGTCGCAAACATCATCACTTTGACAGTGGCTAATAGTTTTTGAAAGATCTCATGGAAAAACATGCCTCATGTAAAGTAAGGATGAAACAGCTGACTAATGATTTTCATGGCAGGAGAAAGAACAAGCATAAAACCTGTTCATCCCTCCTTCCCCCCCAATAACTCCTGCAAAGGGACGAGCCCCCACACTTTACACTTACAGAGTCTTACAAACCGTAATGGGAGTTCACACGGGCAGGACAGTAGCACCGAGCACACTTATCCAGCTGCGAGCACACTTATCCCGAGCAGCTCCTCTCTCTATTTGCCTGGGCTCCGAGAAGAGTCACCTCTGACACTGCCAAAGGTAAGCCACATTTAGAGGACAGGAATAACAATCGTAACATTCAGCATGTCACCAGAGTCCTTTATCCCTTTTATTATTCCTGGTTAGCCTGTCAGGAAACATTTGCTACGTACAATAGTGAAGAAGCATGGCACCAAGTGAATAACCAGAGACTAATCCTAACCAACCTCAATTCATTATTTCACCCTGGTTCTTACAGGATGAGTTTCTAACAGAAGGAGCAAAAGGATATTTTGATATTCTTTCATCCTTATTGCGGTTAGGTTCTCTCTGCTACAATCCTATTATCAACAATCCTGATGAAAGCGAATTTGTACTCCACCAGTTTAAGGATGTGGCCCAAGACGGCTCAGTCCAGACTGTCACCTTGCATTGACTGCAATTTCTTCACAGGCTTTTAGATTCAGTGCAAGGATTTTTATTTTAGTTGCTATACTCTGATCTCGATCCAGATTAGGTTTAAAGCTAATGATCAACAATGAATCAAGTTTACTTCAAATTATAAATCTGACTGTACTCAGTGTGCAGCAGCTCTTAAGGAAAATAGGCTTTCATAGAAGACCTGATTTTTTTTTTCTTTCCTAAACACATCAACTTCAGACAGACCACTCCAAAATTCCAGTTTCATTTAGCTGTCATTGACCTCTTCACAGAGCTCAGTGCTGAAAAGTACACATCACGTTGCCTCAGAAATCAGGGAAAGATTTAAAAGTAAAGCTACAAGGCATACAGTAGAGGCTCACAGATGATAGGTGTATTACAATGTATTTTGAACTCTGTGCAAAGGAATTTTCCCACTAATATTGATAAGAATTGGATATACACATCCAGAGGCAGCAGCACACATTTGTTTGCTTACAAATCATTTTTAAACTCAGGAAATAAATGTGTCAGTATTGTTTTCACAGACCTCTTAGATTCATGTGACATTATGAAGACCAGAGTGCCCTGACTGGGAAATAGTTTCTGTTTCAGGGACCTCATTTCTTTGAAGCAAAGAACCTGAAAGTTTATAATGTTCACTAGAAATGAGTAATAATTTATTACTTACAGATATGTCTGTGCTCTGAAGTATATGGGACATGGGATGAAATCCTGGACCTATTCAAGTTAATAACAGAACTGCCACACTTTAAAAGGGTGTTAGCCTCTATAATTTACAGTCTAAGAGCAGATATTGGACCCTGGAAAAGTTTAATTTGAACTTCAGAGAAGAATCAGACTGTATCAGACTAGAAACCTTTCACTGACTTGAGGAATCACTCGCCCGAGTTGAAGTAACTGCATTACAACACATCTCCAGAGCTGTCAGTGAATAATATTTATTTAAACAATGAATGAAAAATAATAATTAAAAAAGCCATGGCAAAAACACTCAGAAGCAACAATCAAGCTCACACGGACACAGGACAAACAACAGCATGGAAAAAAAAGTAAAATAATTCAAAATCTTCAGGGAAATAGAGATCAGGTCCTCGCTTACAGGAGCTCATGATTTTAAAAAAAAAAAAAAAAAAAAAAAGCACCCTGACAGTGCCCTTTTAAGTGTACAAGCTTTCTACACTGAAGAATATAGTCTGGTTGAAATTAGTATAAATCTCACAGTGTATTAACGCATCAGAAGATGAGGGTAGCTATGGTAATTCTAGTACTTTATTAAACACCAGACAAATTGAAGAGTACATTTCCTGCTTTTTGAAAGAAATGAATGATATCTTCTGATTGGGGAATGCTAAGGGCAAAGGAAGCTGGCTGAAATGGCTTAAAACAGTACCGCAGTACATTTATCAGGACATTTAGTGTGGCTTTTCATGGGAAAATGGTGGAAGGAGAAGGGGGGAGTGATTTTTATTGCTAAAATTAATTTTATTGCAGTGCTAACTAACCCTCTTCCGCCCTGGAATCACACACAAATAAAGAAAAATGACTGGGAATGCTCTTCTTCTTTGTGGTTTTTCAGTACTCGTTTGTGTTTTCAGCAGCGCAGCGCTAGATCTGGGCGGTGCACTGCACCATTCTTCTGCCCAAACTACAGCACGGAAAACAGATACATAAAGAACGAAGAATCTGATTAAGAAAAGTACATTTATATTTTGACTGTGTTTTATTTTTAACATAAAACATCTTGGAAAAAGTTTTATGATTTAGCATTTATGAATGACTAGATTTTAAGAGAATTGTAATATTTTTTTAGGGTATTTCAGCTCTATGAGTTATTTCTTGTAGATTCAGATAATGACATTATAAATCTTTCTGTGGAGGCAATTACTAAGGCAGAAATGGCCTATTCCCCATTGGCTTTTAGGCTCAGCTTACTGACATATTACAAGCAGGCTTACCATGGTCATTAAAAACTGATCTGGGATTTATTGTACCTCTTTAAACTCTCAGTACTTTGAAAAGTATTGAACAGAAAGGAATACAAGGTGAAGTTACAAAGAGATCCAACGAAGCAATCAGGGGAAAAATAGGCTTAATTTATCCCAGCAAGGCCCACCAGAAGCACCACAAAAATATCTGAAATTGAGCTTGGAGTCCTTAATAGAGATCACTCACAAGAGCTATTAATAATATCAAATGGAAACACTTTTAAAGAGAGGGTTTGGGAACATAAAGGACATCAACACCAGATTACAGGGCAGAAAACAAAGCCAAGATTTTAAGACTGCCAATAATGACAAAACAGCTGCCCAATGCAGTAGACTAGAATGAAAAAAATTCAGCTACAGCAACTTTTCTTGCCTAGATCCCAGTCACCTGCAGCGCAAGCAGGAATTTTATCTATACCTTGTGTTAACACCAGACCTCAGATCATTGCACCGTAGTCGGTTTTCAGGGTAATCTCTGGTGGCCGGCAGCAGGGCAGGCAGTTGAACAAATGCCTGAGAGCACAAATGCACCATCACCTCGTGCAAACGGATCTAAAAGAAGGCCAGAATAAGAGAAATACTAACTACCGCTGGATTTGAGCAGGACTGGGGTACTCATTAGCAGGCAAAGGTCAGTGACAAAATTTCTGTTTCATCATCTGCCAGTTAACCTTCAGTTCTAAGTTGCCAATGCCAGGAGCCGCATGTCCAGAGCAGCCGCAGTCCCAAATTGCTCGTTCCTCCGGGACATGTCCCAGGGTAGAGGGTTCGGAGCATTTGGGAGATTGCCTGATGTAGCGCACACCTCCCGCTTCTCGGGGCTTTTGTCCCGAGCTTAACGCTGCCTTCACAGGAACGAGTTGCTGCTCGGGGGAGCTACTTCGTGACTGTGTTTTATGTTCTCCTACTGTCATCTCTGAGAATCCCATTCATTTTAGGGAAGAAACCCACCAAGGGTGACCGGTGTCTCAGGGTGTTATACGGCTTTGCAAAATACAACCGTTGTCTGTACATCGCTGTAAGTAAATAGCCAAACCCTCAGTTTTAGCAACAATTCTCCACCTGATAACAGACCACAATTGCCTGAAAAAGAATACAGCTTCACTCTCTCCATTTTTTTTAGAGCACTACCTTTGGTTTTAACTCTCAAACACAGGTGGCAATTTGGTTATCTTTCTAGAAAACTGCAAACGGGCATCGGATTTGCAATGGATAATGGTTTGGTACCTTTCTGAAAACCATACTACAGATGTTTGAAGGCTGTTGATCTAAGAACTAAGTATCACTTCTGCCTGGTAAGTCATCTTTTGCTTTCTCAAGATGATTCTGACAGGCACATACATATTCTAATGTTGTACAGTATGTTAGGTTGGTCAACGCTCAGTTTAAAGTATAAGTTTTAACTTAATATTCATTTCAAACCGGAAACCAAATTACTACAGGTAGTCTAAAACCACCACCTTTTCGTCAAGTTTGCATTTTCCAGAGAGATTTGTCACTCTAAAATTCTCTTTACTTTTCACCAGGAATAAACTGAACAGTATTTGAAAATAATGGCTTTAATTATAATTGGCATATCTGTGCCTACAGCTAGTGCCAGTCACTTTACTAAGTGACATTACTTATGACACTGGCAAGATCAGAGTCTTTTATCACTTTTTTTTTTAAATTATTAATAGGAGACCAATTTCCAACCTCCTCTAATATCTGATTATCTCTGGATAACTGGAGACGGGTAAAGACAGAGGATCACATCCAGAACTGGGCCCCCACTAGTAATCCCTAAAAATCCACGGCATTCAGAGTACAGAATCTTCTCAAGACGAGCAGAAATTAAAAGATTTACATCCCCTTTGACTAAAGTGGCTGTCATAAGATTGCTGTGTATAAATCAGGGGTGAGAAAACCTACGCCCCAGAACTAGGCACAGCCCATGACCTCAACTCATATTTTTGGTGTGCGTTAGCATACCATCCACCAAAAGTGCCTGACAGACCTATTCATCACTGCTAAAATTATGAAGCAATATTTGCTAGTAGAAATGGCATAGTCCTGCACCAGAGCCCCAGGGGTAGGAGGCAAGGGCTAGCAAGAGAGAGAAAGGGGAAGACTGGTAGGGGCCGGGTACCCCTGGGTACCAGCCTGGGTGCAGCACCCAGAGGATGGGCGAGAAGAGGGGTGCAGCAGCATCACGTTCTTCTGCCTCTCCTCTTGCTCCTCACGTATTTGCCTTGTATATACAGCCCAGCTTAGGCTGACATTCGGGGCTTATCTAGCAAAACCAACGAGGTTAATGCAATCGTTAAGAAAGAATAGCAACAGCTCAGGTTTGTTCTAAGCTAAGTAAATTCACCTCTCGCTACAGAAAAGGGGAGGCCAGTAGGCCTGACTGCAGAATATGGTGCCATACACATAGAATCTGCCTCCACATATGTACAATTTGTCTAAAATACTCTTTCCATTAAGACAAAGCTCATTCGAACCTACTCTTCCTCCTTGGAACGTACACAGCATTGATTTACACTTTAGTAGTAATAACTTCAGCTATTAGAGTGCTCTTAGTATCCTTTTTAAATTGGCTTCAGGCATTTGGGGAGTCATTGTCAGGCCATCTAGAATGTAGATAAAGGGATCCTATGGCAGAGTAATATTCTGTATAAACTCCAGTCTAGGGACGATGATATATTTCCCATAACTCTTGCATTGCGGGCATTCCGATAACATGTGGACAAAATGTTCCAGAATATATATTACATCACCCGCCCCCTTATTATTCAAAACACCGGCGGAGTGAATCCCCTTCAGAGTCCAGGAGATCCGCAGTGTAATTTTGTTGTTAGAGAAGACCTTAATCACCTGGTGATTATTTTGACTGCTAGTACAAACGTTATCCCAGGCTTAGCCTGACATTTGAGTGTTTGTATCTGAATCTCTGAGTTCCTTCAGCATCCTCAGTGAGGTAACACTATGCTGAGAGTGATTTTTTTTATTTTTTAGTTATTTTTTAAAAATATATTTTCCATAAAATCTAGAAGCGTCGACTATACTGTATCAGATGAGTCATTCTGATTTAGGACAACATACTTTACTGACACGTGCAATTCCTGATGTTCCAGAAATGAGTGAATAGGCCTCTAACACGCTTAATTCTGTAACCAAACCACGTGAGAATTATCCTTCTGGTAGCTGTTGAAATACTCTGGCTGATTGGCAAAGTCAAAATGGTAGGGACTATATCAATATTAAAATACAGATTATGGCTTCTATTTTTAAATTTACTTAAACTTAATGGTGCAGCATCAGCTGCAAAATATGACAATGAGACCCAACTCCATTCTCTACCTTGTAAACTCAAGAGTGGTTAAAATTCTGGGTGCTTTCCTTTAGCTCCTTTCAAACGAGTATCATAACGACTTCTTAAGGGAATCATTTTGCACTTTTCGAGATGGAAACAATAGAATAACACACAAGATTATTTCATGACAACTGCGAAGTTTTTCTCAGACTAGCAGAAAGAAAAAAGACAGGGCCTCAAAAATGTAACTTGGGAATGGTGATTTGTATTTTATATTATAAGGATAACTATAAAGGATAACTAAGATGCTGAAGTTCTGTGAATGTTGATTGCTTAATACAAGATAATGTGTTATTTTTTTCTTCTGGGTGGACCATTATATAGAGACACATAATTTAAAATAATAGTAACCAGCATTGCAGTGCAGCTGGAAGTCAAGGGTAACATAACCATATTGTAAGACAAGTTTGCACACACAAATATATTAAAAGAATGACGGCGAGGCACTGCTGCAACTAGCAACAAGGAAACATGTACAAATGTGCACACTAACATCTTACCTTTGTGAATGCCTTTTAAATTTTTTCCTAATAATTTTTACTAATTTGCCAAATATTTCATCACAAGATATCCTACCTGAGAGCTGGGTTAGAAAATCAGCAGCTGCACGCACAGACAGAAGTGGCTTCTGCGGCCACCATGGATGCACAGAGAGGTGCTTCTCCTCTTTTCCAAGTTCCTCGAAGTGTTGACTCTTCTCTGCCTGGCTTGCATGGAGAACCTGTGTGAACAAGGCATCATGCTGCTCAGAGCTCAATACAAGTTAATGCCTCTGCCAGTCCTGCCTCGCACAGAACAGCCTTATAGAGTACAGCCTCAGACAAGTTGGAAAAAGGTCCCTCAAAGCATTGATCACACTCTTCCATCATCAGGTGCATTGCAATACACAAGTTAGATGAGATAATTGGGCAGCTTCAGAAGTAAAAATTCAGAAGTAAAAGGTCCAAATCCACAGGACAGATCAGAAAGAGAAAGCACACCTAATTCATGTATTCTTTTGCTTTGTCCACACACACTGTAGCCAGCAACATCCCACTGTCTTCCTTCGTAGTCATTATGATAAGGGACAGTCAGCTGATATGAAGACTAAATTGAAAGATTCCCATAATAGTTTGCTAGTGCATGCAAGCAAACGTATTTCCACAATTGCAAAAAATAATGAATAATTTGGGGTTTGGGAATTTCAGTTTGGAGTGTCTATCTAAATAGACCTTTTTTTCTTTTTTCCTCAGAAGCGCACATGGAACAGAGTGAACCGAAACATCTGTAAGTTTCTTTCTGTAAACTACATAACTTATTGATTTCAATGCCATACCAAAAGAGTTCTGGCACTTAAGCAGACTCTAAAAGATTCCCACTAATCTAATCTCTAGGGCATGTTACAATTCTCAAGTGTCAACTGGTACCTTCCCCAAGTGAACTAGATGACCTCCAGAAGTCCCTTCCAAGCTAAATTATTCTGTGATTCTATAAGCATTTTGAATCATCGTTTGCTGTGCTGTATCACTGCTGTTAAGAATGCCATTTAGCATGCTCAGAAATGAACTATGCAGCAACCAAGATGTAGTTAGAAGAATGCAATTTAAAACACATTTTCCTCACAGATAATACGATATGTGGTCTTCCCAGGAGTACCTCTCATGACCTCTTCCAGTCACAGCCCTTATTTATAGGTGGTGATGGAATGAATGAAACCTGCTGCTCCAGAGTGAGAAATTTTTGTGATGCAATAACTGAAGCAGCCATCACAGAAAATTAGGTCCCTGTATTATTGTGCATGAAAACAACTTGAGGATTCTCTCTGTACTAAGTTATTTACAGTAGAGAAATATTTCTTACTGCTGCACGGAGGGCCCAGATTGAATCTTTGATGGAACAGCTGTAATTCTGAAGGAGTGCAATGTGTCAGCCCACCACCTGACAAGAGTTAAGGGTGGGGAAAGGAGCGGCGACTCAGAATTTGCCCTTTTCCTGCAGATTGGCACAAGTGCTACTGAATCAAATTCAGGTCCATCAACCCCAGTAGCTGTCTCCAACATTTATACCAGAAACTCAGGGGAAACGAAAGAAACAGCAGGTAGTGAATAAGGATACTCAACCTCCAGGAGCAAGTGTTCTGGGGTCTTCTAAAGGCAGCAGTTTTAGATGGATCAGCATTTAACTGTTACTGCTGGAATGAACATCCCTGAATTACCAATACAGAAAGATCAGGTGCACAAAACTTTTCATGAGAACACAGAAGACTCCCAGTCCAAAGCTAAGGAGAGACTCTAACTCTCCAGGCAAGGTCCAAGGTACCTAATAAAAAAATACAAGGCACAAACTGAGATAAAAATGACATAAGCCATGAAAAGAAATCACTCTATAACTAATTTAGTGAAAGGAAGTCCAAGTGAAGTTGGATTGTGCTAACTTTTCAACTTGCTTCAACTCAAAAAGGTGGAGAAAGCCGTTGGCAGATATCCTCGGGATGGCCTACGTATTTATTACTTTTTGGGGGTGGGTTGCGCTGTGAAGACAGTGTCACCACAAGGCTGCAGTCTTCAATAAGAAAGGTTAGAAAATATTGGGACAATTTAGATCTTTTTGAATAATTTACTTGCTTTGTAGTCCTTTCTACATCATCCTCTGTTATTTAAAAGACTAAAGCTCGGAGGTATTAATAGTTATTCTTGAGAAGTATTGAAGAATGGGTGAAGCGACAAAACACAGGAGTCAAGGGAATAGGAAAAAGAACTAACTAGGAGATTATAAAGGAGTTCCCTCTTTCAAGTTTCTGGGAAAACGCTGAAGCAAATTATCCGTATTCTGTAAAGACACCAAGCAGGAGAGTCTGACATTTTGTTCTTGAAGACTAGCTGTTGAACCAATCTAATTTTCTTCTACAAGGAAGGGGGTTTTGGGACAGAAAACAATAGATGTCATTAACTTTTAGAGAAATGTCTGATTGCTATAAAGGTATCTAGTACTTAAGATAAGGAAACATGGTTCAGATAAAACAATGCCAGGGTAGATACAAAATCAGTTTCAACACTGTACTCAGAGTATTTACCAAAGGTTCATGGCCAGAATGGGAGGCTGTACGAAGTGAGGTTCCACAGGGGCCTGGGGTTGGTACTATTCAATATTTTCATTAGTGACCTCATTGACGGAATAGATTATGCTTATTACATCTGCAGACAGCATCAAATTCTAAGTATGCTGGAAGACAAGATTAGAATTCAAAATGATCAAGACAAATCAGAGAAGTAGTCTGAAAAATAGGATGCTGTTCAAAAGGGACAAGTGCATCAAATTTCATGTAGGCAGCAACATTCAACAGTACATGATGAGGGAATAACTAGCTAAGTAACAATTCTGTATAAAAGAATTCAGGGGCTATAGTGGACCATGCACAGCTTCTATCAAAGTTGGACCTCAGATATGAAACAACAGGCAGGAACCAGACCCATGTACTTCTGTTGCCTGAAGCTCTAGCTGACAGAAGAAAGCCACATGCAAATACTATTAGGTTATTCAAATAACCTTTCATATTCTGCTTAAAAAAAAATAAATCTTTCTAGATGCAGACATCCAAAGCTTCATATTTCTGCAGAGGGGTGAGGCTACTGGACAGATACCTCCTACTACCAAAAGCCTTGGTTTTGAATTGCTGATATGAAGAGCTGCTGACAGCAGGAATTTTACCTCACTGATTCCAAAATACAGGTTACCTTAGGAAGAGGGTGACATGATCAGTTGCTTTGATGCACTTGAATGACGAGAGTTGTGTGAGCGTGCATTAAGTGTCTGATACTCCATTAAGCTAGTGAGTGGTACAGAAAGTCAAATAGTAGTATCTTTTAGATGGTTATAAATAATGGACTTCAAGGTAAAAATTGGTTAACAAGTCTTGTGCCAGAAAAAGTCCATCTATACTGAATCCACTGGGGAAAATTGCCTGGAAAGAATTTATTTATATGAAAATATGACCATAGCACTGTTATCAAGGTCAGTAAGACTTAGAGTAAGTCCTATTTGTGTAAGACTGATCTGCATAAGGGTTGAGTTTCAACAATAATCCCATCCTTCCATGAATTCCTAGACAGATTAACAACATTATTCTGGAATCAGTTTCCACACTCATCCGTGACAATATCTTGAATACTACTATATTTGCAGATCTCGGACATCTTTAACATCTCTATCTCATTCTATTTAGATACTGGTACAATGGTCTGATACAGATATCAAGCCAAGAACAGAGTTCAACATTACAGCATACTATTATTGGGAAAAGAAACCACCCTTTATATTATCTGTGGATGTTATCTATCTTTACCTTGCCTTTTTTTATCCATTTTCATGCTGTCCATGCCACATTTGAAATAGGTACCTCTCTCCAATTTGCACCAAAATGAATGATAAATAACAGCAGGAAAACTCATTTAACATAATTTTCAGTAAGACAATTTACTAAAATGGCATTAACAATTAAAATTATATAAAAACATCATCACAACCAAAACCATGGAGGAGCAGTATGTAGGGCATAAGTAACAACCAGATAAGGCTGTTGCATGTAGTACTTTCTCTCTCTGACCCCAGTTCATTAGAGAAAAAGCAATGATTTAAACTACCTAGCTAACCTCTTCCAGAGCTATAGTTTATAATCATAAATCAGGCATGTGACTACCTGGAGGCATTGGGGAGTTTGCTGCTACACTATGTTACAGAGCTAGGAGGGAAGGAAAGTTCCTATTATTGGATCATGCAGTAGACATTGGTGCTTGAAATTTCCACTTACACTACATTAGCTCGAGGCAGTTCATTTGCTAAAATAAAAGAAACAAAGTGTAAAATATTCACTGACTTGCTCAACAAAGCAATCAACGAAAGGGAGAAAGAGGGAGAGAGAGAGGGAGTGAGTGTGATTTTTTTTTTTCCCCTGCTATCACACTGTTGATAAATACCATTAGTGTTTTAAAATTATCTCACCCATTCAGTTTAAATTTAAAAGTATTAGTGGCATTATCAGTCTGTCTATCCATCTCCCTTTATTTTGTCTGTCTCCTGCTTCTATTTTGTGTGAAATTTCAAGAGATGAATCCCATTTTCTATTAATTCAATGGCTGTCATCTTGCATTGCATCATGTAGCCCAGATCACAACAATGAAATCTAAGGGTTTAAATTAATAATGTTGCAACACATCACTTTGTAAAGCATTGTACTCATCCATATCTAGCCAGCTCAGGTGCCTTGCCTCCAGTCTGATGCCTTTCACTGGTAGCTATGGGTGGGATTACACCTGTACAGTTGCAAACAATTTATAATTGGTAACCGAATACTCAGACTTCATGGTGGATAGCATTACTTTAATAGGGTGTTGAGATTTAACAAGATGTTTTTGCTTAAAAATAAAATAGTTGGGAAAAGCTTCAGGGAATATGAGATCTCTGTTCTCTGAGTGGCATTTTCCACACCTACAAATATATGCTGACAGGTAACTGTATTGCATTACAATTGCCTTACATACAATGTCAGCTAAAGCTACATGGAAAGTCAGCATCTTGGAGCACCTATGCATCATGAAACAGCTGATAGATTTGGTTAACTATTAAAAGTTCAGATATAATTTCATTATAGCCACTAATTCGCAAAAAGGAAAGGAAAAAAAAAAAAAGCCAAGATTATGTGCAAGTAAATCATCAGAACCACTACAAATTCAGGAAGGAATAAAACATTATGCCTAAAGGAAAATAACACATGAGATCAAAAATACATCCTATCCAACATTTACTGTTGCTATTCAGGCATGTCTCCTATTATGTTTTGTCATGTAGAAACAAATCCACTAGTGGGAATCTACATTTTTAGTTTGTGAATGTTTCTAAAAGAAAGGATAAAAAAGAAATATGACCGTAAGTTCTTCAGTGGCCAACCCAAACTATAAGAAACAGATGTGCAGCTGGGAGCGCCTAACTTTTTCTCCCCTTTCCTCAGAGCATACTTGAAGCTGTAAGAATATTCATAAGACTTTATGTACTGACAAAAATATGAAGCACTGGGTGAGCAGATAGGCACAAAATTATATGGGCTTCATTAGATAGCTGCTAATCGTCAAATAAGTTCCAGCCCAACCTGCTGAGTGTAAATGCAAATTTACCACCTTTGGAGCTGCCTCATCGTACAGCTATTGATTTATGTTTGAATGGGAGTTCAAAAAAAAAGTTGTCTTTTGAAGCCTTACTATCTGAGCATGGCTCCTTTGTCCAGGTGTCTTGGGGATCTCTTGCTGCAATTTTGATCTTTGTATTCCAAAAGCCTTAGAGAGTCAATTCAGGTAACTTAAAAGTGAGATATAATCAGAAAGGATTTGGAAATAAAGTCTTTGCCTTGTCACATTAATGCGGCCCTATCAAGTGGCAGTTTATCAAGAGGCAGCTCACAAGGTTTTAATGAGCATGCTGCCTGTTCTTGTACAATACTAATTAATCCCATTTTTTCACACTGGTGTGATTGCTTCATGAAACCCGCATTGTTTTATGCTCAGCAGCAAAGCGGGCTCTCACTGATTAAATCTCCTTCCCAGAGCTGGAGCCTGACAACTGAATTATACCTTGCTCAAAATAATAATGGGTATCAGCTAATAAATACGGTTTAACACACACAAAACTATGCAGCCAAAATCACACCACAAAATAGGAGTTTGACTTATAGGCACAGCAGTGTTTCATTAAACATCTGTATTATAATTCACTGGTTTTCCAACTGATGTAATAACTTAATTGATGAGAACAAAGACAAGCTTATTTATTCACCCAATTGCTTGCTTCTTGACTAACGTTTTTGCTTGGTGTTATTGTGGAAATAAATATGCAATATTCTTTTTATAGAAGTCTAATTTAGGCCCTTTTTTTCCCCTATTGAGAAGTCAACATCACAATCTGTTTCTGACAAGTTCTTGCTGCAGTGAAGCAGACCGCATTATGATAAGACAGCAGTGTGTTGTTTACCCTAATGTTCAGACATTCCAGCAAAGGTGAGAGAGGTGTGATGCTTCAGGCAGTTAATAATGAATAATTGTCTGCAAATTTACATTACAGGGTTCAAAAAGCTTGTTTTCTCTCTTTTTCCCTTCCCAATTCTCCCACATGATTTAAAGCTTCTTCCGCCTCAGCCAGGGAAGGGATAACTGCAAAGTACTAATGAGAAGTACAGCACTTTTCTCTGCCAGACCAAGTCAAATTAGGGACATCGCAGATATAAAATAATTCGGGGGAAATAAAAAAGATTCCCCCCCCCCCCCCCCCAATTGACAAATATAAAAAGATATGCTTCGCTGTCTTTTACAATGCATTGGTCACATGTTGCGGAACAGGGTGGTCAAAACTTAATGCCTCATTTTGCTTAAGAACCTCTGAAGAAAGCGACTTTACCACTTACACAGGATTTCCTTCAGAAAGTGCTCCCTGCAGCCAATAAAACAGAAAAGTAATCATTAACCTTGGATTTAATGTAGATTTATATATGTAGCTTTAGATGCCCTAGGAGAAACTGTTTATTATTTATCTCTCATTTGTAATAGTGCCAGAAAAGTACAAGGAATTTTACATCTGGTTCTAAAGAAATAAATGGGTGGGATTTTCAAGAGAGAAGGAAGAGTCCTACCCTCCATCCCCTCCAGTCCCACTGGCTGAATTTTGCAGCAGAACATAATGGGAGAAAAAGGAATGAAAGTTTCAAAAATACATTGGTTTTATACCCAACATCACCTTTCTGAAACATTTACGGTCTAAAGGGTCCCTGGCGAAAGTTAGGCCAATAGAAAAAACACTTTCAGAATAAAAATATTTTCCATTAATTGCTGTCGTATAATCTTTTGCACTGGGCTTTTTTGTTGTCAAGAATATTGGTGCAGCTAGCGCTTCTATAGATTTAAGAATTACTCTGAATCCTTGTGAAAAGATGACTCGAACAACAAATTTGAAGGAGTGCATTCAATTAGAAAGGATAGATGAGATGGTGCTATCAGGTAAGGCTTAGAATAAGACAAAACTAGCAGTTTTTAAGTTGTGCTGCTTTTTGATAGAATTACCAAAGCAAGGAACAAGACAGCTTAGAAAATACGAGCAAAGGAAAAAATGCCCTTCTTTTCAATTATTCGATTTTCATTCCAGTTGTTGTGATATCATAATTTAGCTAAGTCTCTCCAGTCCCCACTCAAATCTTCAGCTGATGCAGGCTGCAACCATCCCCCAAGCATCTCACCCATGCAGTCTTCCAGATCCTCCCCTCCAGACAAGATTAGCATTTCCACATTATTCACAATGGCATAAAGCAAACACAGTGATTGCGTGTGGTTCTACCAGATCAGGATTCCTCACCTGTCTCTTCCGACTATGGCATTACCTGGTTATTTGACTAGCCGTGATTTTTCACCGTTGAACGTGCTATCGCTTATCCTTCTACTAGAAGAGTGGAAAGGGACATAAAGGCTAACAAAGCAGAACGGTTCTCCCCCAGTTCATAGTCAGTTTGCAGAGGTAGAAGTTCCTGGGGAATCAGGCACTATATCTATCCTCGCAATTGTCGTAACTCTGTGACAGATCAAGCTATAATTAGATCATGACCTATGTCTGATATTAGAACTCAATTTGTAGAATTGATGTGCCATATGAAATAAAAATAATTGAAGAGAATAATTAATTTATATTGGAAAAACAATATTAACCATCTGCAGCGATGACTTCTCCATGTGCAAGTGACATACATATTGGCATAAAAATGCCCAAACAACTTACTTATACTGTTATATATAAAAATACATGAAAGATATTTTTGGGGCCCAGATTCAAACTATTTTTAAAAATTTGCTTGTAAGAGCAGAAGGATTTGAGCCTATCCCTAAATAAAATAGCTACTACATTATTTTCTAATAATTTTGTTCAGAAAAAAACAACTTTCCCTTCTTCTAGAGAATCTAATTATTCAGTGACAGCAGTTGGCTGACTTGGGCACAACACAACATGTCAATTTTCAGTTGCTTACACAGTATCACAGAAACTGTTAGAAATTGTTTTGAAATCTGGCATACTTTTCAGTCATCCTAATTCCTCCAAGCGAGCCAAACCTGATTACATTTGGCTCACCCACAAAAGATCTGCAAGATGGGGAGAACAAGTAGGAAAGAGAATCAAAAAAAATCAACAAGATTTCCTCCTCTCTGCCTTCAGCTATGTCTCAAATGTAACAGTAATCTCCTATACTACCTGAAACCATATGGATTTTAATTTTCTAAAGTAACCTAAAATTCCCAAACTTGTGTATTTTTTTTTTTTTTTTTACTTTTTGGAATATTGATATGGCATCTACAGGAGGAGATTATAATCTGTCCACGAAGCAATAAATCTCCTACTTCAGGGGATAGTTCACAAATATATACTCATTAACTCTCTCTTGAAATTTATGTCTGAAACCACGCTTTCCCACGCTAATGTATGCTGGGTCCCAGTTACAGCGTGAGACGAATCACAACGAAAACATCCTTACCAAATTTATCATATATAGGATATTTTTGGAATAGGCAGCTTTGGAATGTGGTAAGTGCATGATGCAAGTAGGTAAAACATTCCAAGTCTGAATATGAATTCAGATGCCACAGTAAAATTACACTGAACTACATCAGATGAGTACCTAGCTCTCTATACGTGAACTATTCTACTTTTGCAACATATTGCTACCCCACCAGTAATGTTCACTAAAAGGCCTCTTGAATTAAACTCTTCCTTTGATACCAAATTATTTTGATGCCTTTCCTTTTGGATTTAACTAAAAGACATTTATGTTTATCATAAAACACTTTTCCAGCTGCCAAAAATATACAGCTCTAAGTGTAGAAGCACAGACCAAAACTCCTGTTTCCAATATGAAATAAAAACTTACTTATCTTTAACACAAAGAAATTTAATTCAGTCTCATCACACCGTAACTACAGGATTTTAAGAAATTTAATTTTTTTATTTTTTATTCTTTGTTTGATAGACCAGTGGAAAAAATGTGAAGACCATTATTCAAATGTTTGTGGACCCTTTTAGCTAATGGATTCAAATCTATAATTCTACACTTGTCAACAAGATAATTCTTCAATCATATTAAGACTGCATAACTCAGTACAGTCCAAATCTTCTAGGACTCCATTCTGCAAAGCAAATAACATTTCCCCAGGGAGGGAAATGTGTACTTATGATATCTAATTCTCGGGTTCTCTCAATGTTTTCTTAGTTTTTTTTCTTTTTTTTTTCTTTTTTTTTTTTGGAAGAGAGACAGATTTCTTGTAGGTGTGGCCTCATTTACATAAAGCCTAGTCCCCTCCATAAACACACACACACACACAAAGATATTCCAAATAGCATAATTTTAGGGCAATTGTCTGTGTTCTCCAAGATAATACCAGACTTTTTTACACTAGGCTTTCAGAGGAGAGTCTGTGCCTTATTATAAGTAGCTTATAAGGTAAATAGTTTAAAAGTTTAATTATATTTATGACTTTACAAAAGTTTCCCTCTCCCTTCCCACATTACATTATTAAATTAAAAGCTGAACTAATCAGAAAAGTTTTGCACAAATGATATTAAATTTTTTTAAAAATGAACATTTTAAAGAAGTTTCATAACTGTGCTTCTGTTTGAATGCTAATGACAGTGCCAACCTGAAGAAATTAGCTGTATTTTTAAAGGCCTATGGCATGGCAAGTCCTACGCAAGGTCCATAACCCAACAAGTCCCTTAAATACAGCATTAGTTTGGACAGATGTTCCAGTTCCCATTTGAGTTATAATGCAATTTGCAACACGTGTATCAAGAATAATAAACATGTCTTTTAAATAAGATAATAAGCAATAAAAGTTTTAGCAGCAATTTACTTGACTACTTTCATTTTCACCTCTGAAGGGAATGCTGGAAACAATCGAGTGAATATACCCATCACTAAGGAGGTTTAGATAACAGCGCTCATCTAGGACGTTTTAAAAAGCATTACCTACCACAGAAAGTAGCATCTAGCATTTAAAATTCAACATCAAAAACCTCTCCAAACTTTCTGTACTGTCTTTTAATACATCACTTCTACAGTCCCCAGTACTAGAATTCTTCAGACAGAGATCAAACTGTGCTGATTAAATCAGGTGTTTCTACCAGAAATATACAATTATTCTTCCAGACTATAACATGTACAAAGCTGTGTGCCTTACCTTTTTTTTTTTTTTATCGTTTGTGCTGGCGTAAAGAACGTTCTTATTCTATTTACATTACACACTTAAAGCACGTATTAAAACAAACTCAAAAAAGTCAACAAAACGCACACAATTAAATGGCACATGTGATGTAAAGCTGGATTTAGCATACTATTTGGGCATCATAACGCAACCCAGGTGTGCAACATAAGCAAATGAATGCTATTTTTTAATACATAAAAAAAATATTGCAAAAAGCAGATCACGAACTGCTGCTGGGCTAAGCAGAGCTCACCAACAGCTGACTGGACACAGTGCTGGAAAAGTACCACAAGGTAATTTTCTACATAAGTAAAAAAAAAAAAGGATTAACTATTTCCGTATAGCAGCTATGTGAAATAAGGTGAAACAACTGCAAGCAGGTGAGTTACCGTAACTTAATGAGTTACCACTCACCTGCAGAGCCACAGTAACTAGTTGCTGCTCACCAGAGTTGTGAGGCTGGCTTGAACCAACTTCATACCCTTAAAAGTCCACTAATCTTTTGAGAATCCTCCAGCCTTATGGGATGAAATACTTTCCTGGCTTCTAGTGGTTGAAGGAGAAGTAGGAGATGCAGCTGTGCAAGCCTTTTTGCACCAGAGACGGACCTTTATTGGCAGGCATTTAATAAGGATTCCTGGAGTGGTTCTTAGTCCCTCTGTTCTCCATAGAGGGTTTGAGATATCTCTAATATTCTGAAACTAAAATACATTAGATTTGATGACCCCCTCTTCATTTTCTGCCGTGTACTTTGGAATTAGAGGTGGCGGCAGCCCCCAATTTTACCTGAAAAATATTAGCATAAGTAAGAAGAGAGGAAAGACAAAAACTCTCCTTAATACAGGTTGATATGTGACTTTGCATAGCACTTTGAATGTTATTAAGTGTTTGAATTTCTTCCTGTGTCTTTTTAGCCTAGATGACTGTCTTTCTCTTTCACTGACAGCCTCTGCAGGACCAAATTGACAGCTCTTTAAAGCAGTCTGACAAAAAGCAGCATTAATTAAGTCATTGCCGGACTGTAATTGTGTTAAGAAGTAAAAATCTAATATGAGAAAAGGTTAGTGAGTCCTCTCTTGTGTCAGATTTTCTACTCTCTATGAATATTAATGTCCTTAATGAAGACAATCTTTGCCTCATCAAGCCGTTGTTCTGCATTCAGGTGCCAAATCCCTGCACCATTGATTTGTTTTTAAAGAACAAATATGTCAGGGGAGAGTGACTGTCCTGTTTCTTATCAACATCATAGAGAATGCTTTTGTATTCCTGGAAAGAGTTTATAGATTTTGTGTGCCATGTACAAGCAGTGTCTGTGATGGCAGAGGAGCTGCGGGGAGGGGAATAATGTCGAGGCGAGGTAAACTAGTTTAAGTAATTTAATAGAAGCATTACATTTTATCATGTTAGCTTTTTTGTGTGTGTTAGCAATATCCATATATTAACGAGGTTATGATCAGCAGTTTTAATGATAAAATATGAATTATCTCTCCAGAAAGAATCCTGCAGTTTAAGCACCGAAATGAAGGAGCTCGGTGATAAGACGCTGATCATCTCTTGCTGATTATCCCTCCCCTCCTCCTCCCGATCGAGCAGATAATGATGATGGTGCTGATGAATGATGATCCTTTTTAAATAGGTTGAAGGCCCTTAGGAGTCTAACTCTGGTGAGGAACGTTTCGTGCACTTCTCCATCTTCCTTGCTCAGCCCCCACATCTCCCATCGCTTCGCTTACCACCATCCTCAAAGCTTGTATCAGCTGTGAAATACTGCTGCATTATCGGTTACTACAGTACTGCTAATACTTTTGGTTAGAAATTGTTGCGTCTACTCCAGTGAACATATGACAGCCCTCTGACACCCAGTTAGAGCTCAGCACACCACACTGAAAGGCAAAACTATTCTCCTGACAGTGCTGGAAACCAGATCAAGTGAGAATCCTACTGAGGGCATTAGAAGGTATGTGAATTTCTATAGAGGGTATTTAAAAGATTCATGCCCCTTCTGAGAGTCGAGAGGTAATTAATATTCTATTTTCCAAGCAGAAATCCTTGTAACAGCTCAATTTTAAAGGAAATTCTGGTATGTGTTTTACTACAGAAAAGTAACAAAAATCTGAGTAGCATGGTTCTTTTTAAAGAAAATCTCAGCATATGTTACACTGACAGAACAACATGAGAATTTTTCTAGACAAAATTAAACATTTTAAGTTTTTATTTGAGATGGATTATGTCTGCCAGTTAAGATGGATACAATAAACGTTGAGTGATGATAGCACCAACAGTTCCAGAGTGATTTGTACAGCAAAGGGAGCAGAGGAAGTTTCTGACCTGACATTCTGGAAAGTACAAGCTCAGAGCTGAGAAGCCTCTATTAAAACAAGAGTCAAACATCATCAACAAGAATCCCTGCCACCAAATAAGATGCATGAATTTCGTACATAAGGTAGTGAAGGATCCACAACACTGATTACAGTGCCGTGCACTCCAGGCAATGGGCACCGACTCATCCTCTGCCAGTACCTCTTATTTCTGACTCTAGAGTAGTATCTCTAAGTGATATTCTATCTCTATGATTTTTTTTTTTTTTTAATAGGTGGAAGGCACTGACCCTTCAACTTAAGATTTGAAAAGCCATTTATTAATCAAGCATTGTCCCCCAGTTCCTTAGCATTTAAGTTTGTTATTTGTATATCTAAGAAAAGGAGCAACCCTGATTTTTAAAATACTTATGTGACATTAGATATTAATACAGAAACAGACCACATTTGATAGGCTAGCAGCACAGCAACCCGCTTTGGAAAAAACCCTCTTCAGGATATTTTGGGAAGATTTTATATAGCAAAATAAAGCCTTGCTGCAAAACTTGGTGAGAAAAATCTTAATTACAAGCAGTGTTTGGCAGTACAGCATACACGAAGATGACAAAGGTTTGGGGTGGGGTTTTTTATTTAAAAAAACCAACACAGTGTCTGTCCTTAGCCCCCTTGACAAGGGAAAAGAAATTAAATGCCATATTCCTATCTCGTTGGGGAAATCAACTTCGTTGTCCTTCCACTGGTTTAATGTGAAATCACCACCTGGCTCCACTACTAGTTTAAGCTGTGGGACTGAAAGCAAGTCTCTAGCACTTATTTGTTCAAACCATCTTGCATCAAATTTGCTAGAAGAGTTTGCATAACTGGACATCAACCGGGATGACATATGGTGAGGTGTGCAGGTGTTTCCAAAGGCAAGAGATACCTGCAGCAAGTCCCCCCTGAAGCAGGCGATGCTGCAGCAGCGGCGCAGACATGGAGAGGAGTTCAAGAAGGGCGAAGGTAGCTCCAAATGCAAGGGAAAAACGTTTTCCATGAGTTGGAAGGGGATTGTCTGGAGCTTGATTCAGCAGATGAAGGGGTTGAATGCTGCTTTATGGAGAACTGGAGAGATGCTGGATTATATTGGCTTTTATTCAGCTTGTCTCGCCTTTTGAGCGGGATTGGCACCTTTAAACAGGACTTCCCCTGCTTGGGGAATGAGCTTCTGAGGGCCTTTCTGGAGGTACCCCCACTACTCTGGAATATCTGAAATCATACAAATAATATGAAGCCAGCTTCACTCAGCCTAAATTCAGATTGGCTCCAATGAAGTGAGAGGAATTACACTAGATTTATGCTGTCAGTAACTTACACTGTAACTCAGAATCCAGGTGAGGGAGTTATAAATACAGTACTGTAACATAAGAGTTTCTGACATACCATGTGGGAGTTGTGTTTTTCATGCTCATTTTCCTCTCAGGCTTCCTTTTCCTAATTTTTTTTTTTACTGGTCCATCTTAGCTTATTAACCTAAGAGAGTCTTCTCTTGGGACAACCTTCCCTAATTTAGCTTTCCCATTGTCCAGCTGACCCACTTGTAAAGCAGATGGACAACACAGAGGACAGCTAGAGGAAACCCTATAGTGACTTGTGTGACCGACAGGTCAGTTTTCAATTACTTATTAAAGTAATTCATCATAATTCTAAGTTAACTGCTACAAATCTTCTTTCTCTGCACTTTTTCTTCCTCCAAGCACAACTCTCTTTAGAAAGACAAAGACTGTTGTCTCACTACGTCTATAGTCTTTGACCCATACTTCATGCTCATGTCCCTATATTTTATCACTGTCTGACATCCCACTTCCACCCCTGCCAGCACAGCTGGAAGTCAGTGTTGCTAAAACACCTGAGATTATATATAAACACATTATTTAAAATTGTGTGAACATTAAATATAATTACTTTCTGTCAATCAAAACTTACATACAAGTAAAATAGCTATGTTCCAGGCTGTTTCCTATTTGTCTTAAAAATTCTGGAGGACTCAAAGCAGTCAAAAATAGTCAGTCCAGCACTAAGCATCTTTTTCAGGGCATTACCCTACATATTAGCAGTTCTAACGAAAATGCCAAACATCTAAGATAACTGTACCTCTCTACACTTATCCCATCCACACAGAAAACTGTAGATGACAAGGAGAATACTAGACAAAGCGCGAAGTCCTTTTTTCTCCTCCCTATGCAGGGAAATTTATAGCCTAGGTTTTACTCTATTAAGAAACTTTCAAGAACACCTGCCCAACTATGGTTTAAGGGTGTCTGCCCTACTTTCTTTGTTCTCTGAATGCTAACTCCCCTTTGCACACAGTGTGAGCCAAGCACATATCTGAAATTTGGTGTTGTATTCTACTGAGTTCCAGCTATAGGCAGTCTGGCAGATTAAGTTCAAGCTTTGTGAACAGAAGAGAGATAATTCAGAGGCTTCTTATTACTTCTGATCTCTGAGCTGTGCAGGGATCACAGCTCCTGGATTGCATCTGTTCCCAAAATTTTCAAAACAAACCCAGCTTCTATGCATAATCTATTTTCTTACTATTATGTGGCAAGACATTCAAGAATCATTTAAAAAAAATATCTCCTAGAAGAACACAACAACCATCAGGTGATTAAAATAACCACTGACAAGATGAAAATCACACGATTTTTTTCAATATGTACTTCCCTGCAAGAACACATGCACACAAATGGTGGCCTTCAGTTGAGAATTGCAAGAGAAACCATACGGACCAGGGACAAGCTTAAAATATGGGCTTTTTTGCAGATGCACTACAGTTCATTCTGCAGTTGAACTGAGGTAGGAGGTGGATTTGCATGTACCAATTTAATTATGACCTTGAAAGATCACTAAAAGACTAACATTCACAATTTCTTTCCCCACCAGCAAAGCTCAAACATTCACTTATCAAAAGTATGAGCTTTATAATTTATTTTCCGAGTGTGCAATCTGCTACAATGCCAGAGGTATTTCCCTGGATTTTTTTTTATATTTTAAGGGCGATGTACCTGTGTGAGAGCTTTGTACCATGAACACACGGGACTGGGTGCCCTTAGTCCAACTCCTGTATCTGTGTAAGAAACAGTATAAGTGTCTTCCTTTCTAGTATACAAGTATGCTTCATATCTGTCCCAGAGAGACTACAGGTAAAAGGATATAGTAGCAATTCCAACTATAAATAGGGTTTGAGACATGAGACGAAAGAAATTAAGAGGTGTATAAATGAACCTTGCTATAACACTGACCTAGCTCCTTCTCTCCAATTAATTTAATTGAGAGTTTTGGTTTACTTAGCACTTTTCATCCATAGATCTAAAAGCACTTTATAAAGAAATGTAAATGTCAATATCCTCATTTTACAGATGAGGATAAAAGGGCACAGGGAACTTATATGAATCACCCCAGGTCAGCAAGTAGGTGGCAAAACCAGGAATAGAAACCAGTTTGCTTACTCTGTCTGTTGTGCCCCCCATCCATCAGGAACTGTGAATTCCAGGTCATTCAACAAAGAGCTATGGAAAATCCTCTTCAAAACTGAGAGCTACCCTTTTTACATATAGAAGTGCAAGCATCCTATCTGTAGAACTTCAATCTTAAACTAAACCTTAGTAAAAAGAGCTGTACAAAATGCCAAAGCTTGTACTTCTTAAAAAAAAAAAGAAGAAACATTTCATCCAGCTAATATTATGAAAAAAAAATATTTCACAATTTTTGGCCTCCAGAAAAAGTTACGTTTTACCTCATGCACATAGAATTCTTTTTCAGGCAGCTCAACTATCCAAAGAAACCTGATTTTATCTCCCTGAAAGCAGATATTCTGTTTTAACTTATTTTATCCCATGGCAAAAACATTAGGAGGTGACTGAGTAGGGAGAAAGGCTAGAAAGTCTTCTGAAACATGGGGTCCTAATCAACGGAGTTGTTAAATCTCAGAGCACCCACATGTCTGGTTGGTGTTTATAGGAGCTGCTGAACTACCCTGTTTCAAGAGTTAGCACTTATTCATTGTTTTTCTCAGAAACGAATTAGAGGACTTCTGGACTATCTGAAGTTCAGTTAAAATACTTTACAAAGTTTCTCCATGCTCTGCTTTATAGTGACATGCAATGACAACCAATGATTTTCAGAAATCTCGATAGGCTGTTTTAGCTACAAAGATAAATAAAAGATAATATGATATGAAACAGCTTAATCTATCATACCGAGAGTCTCAGCCACAGCATAAAGTGAACCTAAATTGATTCATCCGCAAACCCACAGTTGAAAGGGCAGTTTACAGAGAACTCGTGTTACTCCTGCGATGGCAAACTGCATTTGATCGTATTCCAGTGCAGATTCATGAGCTGAACCATCAACAACAGCTACGTCATTAAGTCAAAGTCTGCATATCCCATTGCTGCCTTCCACATTGAGATTTCATCTGAAAGACTAGAGACGTTACAGATATTTGAGACGTTCCGTCAGTATTTTATGTCACCCAAGGCTGGAGAAAAGCAGCAAGAGAAATTGGGATCTGGAGAAACAATCATTTCTTTTATATAAATATAGCACCAAAATTGGAAAGCGAGCTGGACTTTCTGATACTAACAACATTCACATACCATTTCCTTAGGAAGGACTCGCTCTCCAACTGTGAGCAAGATAAAGGTTGTTTTACTAATCAGAGGCTTACAGCAATTTCCTTACGCATCTTTTCTGAAAGAGAAAGCTTGATGACCAGTTACCCTAAAGCATTTGGCTTTTGAATCTGAAGTCTTGAAGGGCAGACTTTGCCATTCTTCTGCTGAGCTTTCTGTGAATAATACCTCTGTGATATTTCAAGACTTCAGTATAGTGCGTGACTCATGAATTCTGTAGTAAATAGGCCAGACTTGCAACTCCAGGTATTTTTAACCTCCTAAGCAGAAAAAGGGAATATTTAGGATAGAAACGAACGTGAATTTAACAATAAAAATAGAAAGACCACTTGGTATACAGCACTTGGGTAACCCTCTGGGACAGAACTATTCAGATTACCATATGTTCTTTTCCAAGCGATATAAAAAAACAAAGACAAAATACGCTTTATGAAATTCTTTACAGTGTGATAGCACTGATGCAAAGCTGTAGCTAAAATAAATACGATACCTTCCTTGTGGTACTCTAAGGCACTGGTGACCTATCAATTTCTCAATCTGAGCAAAAAGAGAGCTAAAAGATGACAGGCCTTTCCCAGCAGAACAGTTGATATACAGCAAGCAGCTACAGCTCTGTCCCTGATTATTAGTTGTGACTAATATAAAGTAAGCAGATGCTGAGAACGCCCGGGGCTAGCTTTGAAACTGGGAGGTCTCATCTTACCCTCCTTCTAGTAGATGGACTGGATAGGACAACAACTACCTGCAAGAGGGTGATCTGATGGCTAGAGGTGCTCCTCACCACACTCTCATTTTTCCGCGTTGTTGACGCCCTATGCAGCAAGTAAACCAATCCGTCTCCGTGAAATTCTCATTCCTGTGTACCCTCCCTATACTGGGAGCTCTGGTGGCACCAGGGTCAGAGCTGAAGCATGGGAAACCCCACAAAAAGCCTGAAGAGCAAAGGCTCTGCCTCACAGCCTTGAGCAGAGAGCTGCAAGTCAGGCCCAAGCTGGAAGGGGACGAAGAGGCATCAAGGTGGCAAAACTCCTCACAAGCGCACGGGACTGGACGTTACACTGGATGTTTCCACTTGGCCTTTCAAGCTAAAAATTTTCAGAGGTCTATCAGATTTGAGTGCTTAACTCCTATTGAATTTGCTAAGTTTTGGGCAACCTACTCCCTCAGGCTTTTTCAAAAATCCCATCCATAGTCATTTTCCTGTCCTTGTTCTCACTAATTAGCACGATGCTCCTGTGTGTGACTTTACAACACTGCAGAGGATTCTCCTGAATATGTGTGGGGGGTGAGGGGAGTTATCTTATTGAAATTTGATTCAAAAGAAGGAAAAAGAAAAACATTTCTATTCACATTAGGTTTTGTAAAACCATTTAGTGTTATGAAAAGCCTAATGTTTAAGCCTAAACTAAGTAGACAGTGATCCTTTAAGTCCCTGTCTTCCAGTACATTTCACCATTCTATTCTTTCAGGGGAAGTTAGGTTTGTTATTCTTTCACCTTCTAAAGTCCTTGATAGGTTATTTCTAGAGAATATGTAAATCTGTAAAGTATTTTTGTCGGCAAAGATGTCTATAGAAATTTTCCCAAACTCCAGCACGTATTTACCCACTTCTCAGAAATTCTTCTTCCATTTTCTATTAATATTATTTCACTGGGATCAGTCTCTGTTGAGAAATTTAGTTTAAGCTGCCTAGCAGTCTTAAAAGAGAAAGATCTATTAATTTAATCATTTATATGAATCATGTCTAAATGATCTCAGCAGAGAAAATGTGTTAGCCATTTAAATCCCATCATTACATATTATATAATAATTACCACTAATTCTAGTTTGGATGGGCCACAATATTGCTTTACATACCTAATATATTCAGAACATCTACCTCACCAAGCTCAGTCTTTTTGTGACCTTTGAGTTTATGCTTGTCTCTTGATTATGAACATAGGACAGGCTCTCCAAGAAATTAGCTATGCAAAACACATACACAGTACCACATCTATTTGGCATGCACAACTACCACTTTTTTTTAATATCTCAAGTTCTTTTTGTCTCTGGAAGATATTGAGCATGCTATTGATACTGTTGTAATCAAAATAATATTTATTAAGTATTCTCAGCATACTCAGTGCTGTACATGAAACATTCACACTCTGTATCAAGCCGAGTTTACAGCGTAAGATGGGGTTATTCACAGGAGACCCACAGGGTGTAACTTCCACTGAATCTCCAAATCCCTTACTATGAAAAGGCTGCTTAAACATTATGCGTATAGTTGTCTGCTTGCACACACACGAACTGTATGTACATTTTTGCCTACAGCTCAGACTGATAGAATTTGCATGGATTTTTCCAGTGAAAAAAGGGGAAAAATATTAATTAGCTACAAGAGATCTCTGCACAGGTCTGAGCACAGGTTTCACTATATACTGTTACAGAGCACTCACGCACGCAAGGCCCAGGAAAGGAATAAAAGCTATATGGCAATGAACGAACAAGCTACCAAATTGCTTCTCTGTTGGGCAACCTTAGTAAAGGCCATCAACATACAATTCCTCACTGGGAGCCAATCCATTTCCACACCCACACGACGATCCAGCATTACTCAGTAAGCCCAAAATGGGTCCAAACACCTTCCGTGCACCGTTGATGGAAGCTGGTGCTGCTGGCACGGTGCTGAACAGATGCTGGCCTCCAGAGTTAGAGCTCCGCACCTTGGGTCACAAACGGTGCTTCCAAGTGAGTGATTTTCAGAAGAAATGCAAAATTCTGTGTGCTCACCAGGAGTCCGTTGCTCCAGCACTGCTTACAGATGTGGGTATCTGGCTTCGCCCTTGAGAAAGGTTGAACTGTGTCTCTGCCGTGCTAGAATAACATGAATAGCTTCATCCAGCGTGGACACTCGGTTTAATATTCCTTTAGTTTTTATTATTCTTTCTTCTTTTTCACTGGCTCTGCATGAATGCATCTGCCAGTAACCTCTCCTCTACTCTATCAAAATTGCAACACAAGATACACCCCTGATTAATTACAGAAGAGTGAAACTTCCAACTCTCAATTCCCAAGGGTCAGATTTATCCCTGGTGTAAGCCAGAACTCAGTAGTGAGACAAATTTGGCCCTAGGTGACTTTTTTCCCCCAACTCACTCATTACACCGTCCCTTCTACGGCTGATGAATTGAGCCCCTTGTGTTCTGTTTGTAACCATAATTAGTATTCCTTTTGCAAGCTTAAAGTTCACCCTTGATACAGGACTGAGCCTAATGTTAATCACTGCGGTGTCTTACCGCCTTTGACTCTGATCTGTCAGGTTTGCATTACTTGTCCCATACCTAATTTTTTGCCCTTACCAGCCAACTAGCACCTCGACATCACACTGTGTCAGAATTAGAAACTTTTGACAGATCTGTAATCATCTAGTTCTCATCAGCTCTATGCATGTTAGTCACTTCATTTCCACATTCTAACAGTTAATATGCCTTAATTTCTCTCACTTTGTGAATATTTAATTCCTCCCTTTTCAACATCATTTTTAGGTTGTGTGAATCATTTTCAAAGCCTTTGCTATTCTCCCTCCACTATCATCTGCATATTTTATGAAATGGCACAGTTGAATCTCTGAGGGCTCTTGATAAAAATGAAACTGGCAGGCTGCTCATTAGTTGTTTACCTGGAGCTGTGTGAATCCCCTAGAATGGTGGATTCCCATTTGGATTTGAATTAGGATATTCTGACACATAAGAATTGAAAACCTTTCCCAGCTAAGTGTGATTCTTCCTCCCCACCCCCCCTTCTACCCCAATTAATAGCTCTTCTAGGAAGTTTGCATTCTTTTGACCAATCTGCTAGTAGTACGGTACCATGTACACCAACATCTGAAACAACTGGATTGTTAAAAGGTGAGAGACAGAGGCTGTAGCCAATTAGCAACTCTAATGAGGGGGAAAAAGTGTCCGATCAAGAATGCACAGAGGGCAGCGTGACTAAAACGGGAACTTCTCAGGCTTCCAGAGTCAAACCAAGCTGCTGAGACGAGGGCTGTGGTTTATTTAAGCACGTATGTTAATGGACAAGTAATCAAAAAAATTACATTCAGTGGAAATTCTGTGAATAAAGTTTAAAAAAGGCCTTTACAGTGACCATACCTGGCAAGTCTCATACAGCTGTTACGCAGGAAGAACAGTTTTCATTATTTCCTTGATCTTATTTGTGCAATAAGGCACTTTCATGTCTCACCACTGAAATAAACATGGGAGCCACACTCAACAATTCATGAGCTGCGAGAGAGGAAAAAGGATGCTCTTGTGTTTACTAGAAAAACATGGATTATCAACAGAAGAATTCAGTGGGTTATCTATTCCTTCCCTGATGCAGAACATTTTTTCCCTACTACATCTATACTTCTCTCATTCAGAAGCTGGGTGCAAGCTGTTTGCGTATCTCTGTGCAGTTCTCCGTGTCATGTCTACAGTAAACCATATCTCTACTTTCCAACGGTTTTGGTTTTTAGTATCCACAGATTTACATTTAGCTTGATTTATTTTTATGCTGATATCATGCTCTTACTTTTCGTAGATTTTACTTAAAAGCAGTAATGCTCGCTCTCTATATGCTAAATTTTTAATTATTTTTTGGCCTCTGTTGACTTCATAAGTAAATAGGGCATTGAGGCCATTATAAATAATGGTAAGAGAAGCTGTCCAGCTGTATAAGCTGCATCTACACTGGTACTTTGGTCATACAGGTGTTTTGGTAAAAGAAGCAGCAAAAATAAGAGATAGAAGGCACTTGTGGTTTTGATAGGAACCATCTTTCTATTCTATCCTCATGTCCCACCTAATACATCTTAGCTTTAACATATCTCTTAAAACTTTGTACGCTGAAAATACAAATAACCAAGAGCAGAGTTTTTCTGGCCATCTTATGTTAGATATTTTATTCTCTGGAAATGAACAGCCAAGAACATTTGGGAGCTCACTTCCCTGGTTCCTAAAACTCTATGTCCTTAGTACCAATTGAGAGGATAGGTGAGAAGCAATTTACTGGCGTATCATATTATTTGATGCTAGCTCTCAATCTAATCATGTGTCTCATACAATTTGTTGTACTTGTTAAAATTCTAGCTTTAAGAAGCCCTTGAATATTTAAAAAGCTAATAAGGAAAACTGATATTTTTATATAGGCTTGGCTAGAGCGAGTGTGGATTTAAGTATGCTTTTTTATTGTAAAGATTCAGAAATTAGATATATATATTAAAAATAATTTTCTAGTCTCATGAAGCTCGGTGGCTTGTATGGCTGGGTTTTTAATTCTTGGGTTTGACAGTATTGCATCCTTTTGATTTGTTATATATGCTTCAGATCCTTTACTTTTTAATTGGACATGAACACGCCTATGAACTGCACTTAGTCTCCAAGGGTTTGGATAAAATTAGCCAAGACATGGGGAAAATGGAGTTGTCACTACAGCTCAAAACTATGAGACATTGCAAGTAGTTAAAAATAACAATAGTCATAAAGATGCTCACGCAACATCACATAACCAAACACAATAAGCAGCAGTTTTGGTAGAGCGACATTTTAACTCAATTTTCAAAGATTCTTTCCCTGCCCCCACTACAAGCTAAGTATTTAACATTTATCTCTTTCTGCATTTTAATATTGTTCCATCTCATTAAATACTGGTTGGATTCAGAAATACTTTTATCCTACCAACTAGAAGCGTACCTATCATTTAGGTATATGGACATCATTCACTCCCAGTGATGCCAGCCTTTCAAAAATCTTAAAGATCTCAACCTACAGTGTGATTTTGTTTCAAACAGGCATCCTCACTGTTGCAACTGCACACAAATGAACTACAACAATTATTTTGTAAGCTGCTAGTGTGAGTTAAATTAACTTGCAGTGCTAGCCAGTGTGGGTGCCTTAACGCAAGGAACATTAATGAATTTGCTTTTAGTAAAGCGTTGGACATATGAGGACACACTTTTTAAGAAATGTTCTCTATTTGGTGAGGACAATTGTCATATCTCTTACTACTGTACTGCACATTCCAGGCAAAGCGAAGGACTTCTTTGGGAAATGGCAATTTAAAGCAACAGTTCAATTGCACATTGAGCCCTTGATCTGTTCTTGCTCTTGATGGAAGTCATCTGCATCAACCTAACGCTGCTTATCTGCGCTGACCAGAACACCGTATGGCGCAAACAGATCTCTACCAGCCGAAAGCCATATAATTAAGGTGAAATGCTGTTTTTCTTCCAATCGGGTATTCTTCTGCACGGTGACTGTATAATAGTTAGTGCTCACAGGGAAGTACAAGTGACAACATGGTTACTGTAATAGAAAAACAGAACACAACAGGGGTTGCGTATGAAATTGGGGTGGTGGTGGGTGGTAGGGTAAGGATTAATTACCCTGGGAATGAAGACAGGTCAAGGGACTGGAAACACAGGGAACACCACAACATTTGATGCAAGCAACTGAAAAAATTGACCAGAAAGGCAAACCCCATCTGTAGAGATACTGCTGTCTTCAGCTGTAGTTGAAAAGAATTTTAGAAAAAGTTGACAAAAGAAAAGCTTTCCTGTTTGGCTTGGTACAATACAGAATGACGGTTTATGCTTCTCTGCTCTCCCTACCCCTCCTCCCGCATGTTAAACAGACCAGAGACCTGACATTTTATGTTGTTTGTTTGAAATGATAAACTTAATCATGAGTGAAATGTTAGGAAGTGACAGCGCTGGCCACAGTAAGGTCATTTCTCGTTTCAGCCAAGTACAATACAGCTTTCCCCTTAATTGCATTGCCAGTCCTTGCCACCGGAGGACCCAGGCATTTGCAAGTGGGGAACTGAATCTGTCTTTGTGATAATTAAACCATGGACCTCTGTAAAGACTGCCAAATCTGCCATATGGTAGTTTTATGACCTAGACTGCTGTTATCTCTTGAGAAAGCTAACATCCTAATCTCATTTTACTTATCTGTGATCAGAACCCATATTTCTAGAGGGCAAAATGCAGGAGTACTGCTTGTCACAGAGCATCCTAAAGCAATGAAATTTTCTTCAGTGGTTCACATTAATAAAATGAAGAGAGAACTCATTATTGACATACTGGAATTAAAACAGAAATCAAGAAACTAAAACCAAATAACCTGTGGGTTACCTGCACGTAGATTGTAACATCTCACTGTGAAAAATTCCTGGGACTCAACTTTGGATAGATGAGCACACTGATGAGTAATTAAAACATTCATTGCAGGAAGATTGTGAAAAGGCCACTGATTTTTTCCAGTGCAAACACGTTATTTTAAAACACAAACACAATAAGCTAGTGCCTTTGGAAGTCTGATACCATTTATCACAGCCACACCACTTTAAGAGCATCCTTGTGAGCCAAGAGCTGGGCAAATATTTTACAGGAAAAGAAAGCCAGACCGCAAGATGCCCAGTACGAAGGATGAATGGATCAGAACCGGTGCCAGATAATGCTTTATGCCTGGCCCTTCTAATACTTCTACTACTGAAACAGATTAACGCTAATTTGTCGTCAAATCTGCAATACATCCATCGGAGCACTTGCACTGGGGTTCAGAAACACCTTGCCCTCTAGAACTAAAATACAAACGCTTACCAGCTGTGGTCACCTTCTTACATACCTTTTGGGGCTGGACCATTTCACAACCAAGAGAATGCATATGTTCCTTTCAGCAAGGTTATGTCTTCAAAAGTGCATTGAAAGCATAAGAAACAGGTGGCATATTTTTCATCTCACTGGTAGCAAGCAAACACAGGCGATATCCTTTGATGGCTAAGAGAGCCTTAAATATAGGCATCTTTAGTACTTGAAATTACTATTTGAAGACGATGCTTGTTAGATGTTTTGGGATGGGGTATTTCTTTGCAAAGAAAGACCTAATGGCTACTCAGGTCTACACCAAGTTCTCCAGACCGATGACCTTCATCCCATTTATCTGCTAGACAGACACTCTTATCGAGAAATTACATAGGTCTGTTTTTACAGAAATACTCTCGTTATATGATCTAGATAATGCAGCCTGCTATAAATCACCCTGGTTGTCCCTTGATATTTTGAAAACTGATGAGACTGCCGATTCTTGCTTCTTACTTTGTATGCAAATGATAAATTATAGATGGGAAATAGGAAAAAGAAGGTTTTACTCATTTGCTGGATTGAAACAGACTGGATTAGTGAGCGAGCAGTAGTACCCTTGGACTATTTATTGTGACATTGCTTAGAAAAATTCAAACCCCAAAGCCTTCAAATCACTGGGGACATTGTTAGCCTTCTGCAGGAATTATTAAAATGTACAGAAATGTATGAGCATCACTTTATAATAATTAATCAGGGGCTGTTGATTAATAAAGCTCATTTTTTAGTCCCGATGATTCAGGGTATTATCCAAAGGACAGTGTCCTTGTCATATTGATTAAGAAACCAGACTTTGCCGTGGAAGAAAGTGTAAGAACAGTCGCGCTTCTTCCTTCCCCCTTCCCCCCATATAAAATAAATATTGAATGAGAATATTAACTCGTTAACCTTGACAACAATTTGTAATTTTCATAAGGAGGAAAACTCGCATATTCAGCAAATAAATTGCTGCAGGGATTTCAGGGAAACAAATTGGAGAGAATGAAGAATGCTACCATATGAATTCTGTCGTTTTTATGGGCTGCAATGATAAATTTGTTTGGTTATGTCCCTCAATTAAGGCCACAAATACTGTACAGCGTCAGAAGCAAGTTAACTGGTAGAGCTGGCACAGAGAAGTCTGGGTGACAATCTAAGGTCATTCAGGAAGTTAAGTTTTCTTTCTTCTTTTAGATCTAGCTCAGATTGGGAGCAAACATCTTAACCGAGCTACAGAGTGCATCTTCTGTACAGCATATTAATCCCCTTAAAGCCTTTGTTAAAAGATAACACCATTTATTAGGTATTGCATGAGAAAAATCTTTATGTGGAATTAACAGCACCAGTCACAGGCTTTACAGGGTTATCTAATTATTTTGAACTCAGTTTAACCAGGAATGCAGGTAAAATAAATAATTTGTAAGCTGTTTACCTCTGCACTTGGTGAGCCCTATTTTTTAACCCCCTATAAAAACGTTATGCTTTGAAACTCAAGCTGGATTGCTGTTTTAATGATTACAGGAAAAATGGACACTCTTGGCTCCTTCACGTATTTCCAGCTGTAAAAACCTTATTTGTTCAGATCATTGACTAAGTCAGCAAGCCAGCAAAACACATTTAAGCATGTGCCTAGTTTTAAGCTTGTTTTGCCTCAACTGACACCAAGTAATACCACGCGCACTTAAAATTAAGCATATGCTTAACTGCTTTGTTGGATTACAGCCTAAATTATCTATTAATCCAATTGCATGGTTTCCTCTGATCACTGCCGTCTTGAAATTCTTGCCGTACAATAGATTTAATATAAATGCATTATGTTTGTCAGGCATGCCACTAGATTTGCATGCTGTCCTTGTCTACTTGGGCATATTATCATCCATAGGAGAATATTAAAGATTTAATATGATTTTTAAAAATTTAATTTTAGTGACTTTTCGAAGGATATGAATGAACTGTATCTTGTTTGGGAAAGTATAGGGAAAAATTAAATAAAAGCATTTAATACTTTAAAGGTCCAGATAGGGAACACGAGGCAAATGAGAAAATGCACATGGAAACTAGCAGCCTCAGAACAGAAAGGCAAGACAACGCAGTGGTATTTGGTATGCCACTACTTTTACAGCAACAATAACTGGTGTCTGATTATATTCCGATTTTACTGTATTCATTCTGCAAGGACTCCAGGATAGAGAAACGCTGTCTCCCTATCTTACGTGTAGGAAGGTTAGGCATAGAGAAACTGGCTGCCAGGCTATTAAAGGTATGTAAAGTGAATTCCCATTCATTTCACCACATGAATGCACATGAGGTGCCCTGATATTTCAGTGAAGGGGACCATTGAAGTCGCAGCGCATTCGCCACTATTTTTTCCTTTCCAATCTGTACCTTTTGATAGCTGTTTTTCCTTAGTATCATTAAAACACGTGAGGACACCAAGAGTCATTTTAAGTACACTCAAAAAAAAGCCTCACAAATGCAGCCTCAAGTAATTTGTCCGCAATCTCAGAGGGCCCCGTGAAGGAACTGGGCCAAGTCCCACGCACTGTGGCACCCTCCTCCTTGCACCTGGCCAGCCCCGATCCTTCCAAGTGAAATCCCGGCCATCTCGCAGCAACGGTGGCAGTTTGACCACTCGCAGCAACCGGAGCAAGTTTTCAGTCCTGTTCGGCTACGCGTGCTGTGCCGCTTTAGCCGAAGTGCTGAACAAAAATTTGTGTAACCCTGTAAGATGTTATTAATATGAAGCGACGGGGTACATGCTCAGAGATGCAGTTATTAACTCATGATGCATTATAGAGGATAATAGTAATAATGACTCTTGCTAAGCCTTTTTTGTTCTCAAAGTGCTAAAAGCAAAAATAAATAAATAAAAATAACAAAATCCCTGCGTTTCTATTACTGGTGGCACTGGAATATAATCAGGCAGTACCTGCAGGATAAATCAAAAGATTAAATTAAGTTGGGATTTGAATCCCCACTAAACAAAGAATCAAACAGAGATTACGTTTTTCTGGACTCTAGTCTCAGAATAGCTTTCAAGGGCCTCCCTTACAAACATAATATCATTATTTGCTTTGACCACTGGTACGTTAAAGAAAATACAGGAGAGGGGGTGGAAGGGGGAGTAGTCAGGCAAGCGACAATATGGAGAGCAGTATGGGGCATGCTAATTTTTATTCATTGCCTGGCGTCCTGCCTGCTTCTCCTGAGTCTATTCAAGTCCTAGCCTTGGGTTCTGACTCTTGACCGATATCTGTCAGCATGTTCTGCATCCTGCCTTCTGCCGCTACTTTTGTTCAGCCTGGTATTTTACCTTGCTTTTTGCAGGAGACTGATACCTGCTGTCCTTCCACCCACGCTGCCATCTCACGAAGCTATTTATTCCTTCTCCACAAAAGCACAATCGCCAAAACCCTCTACCTTTGGAGAGAGGTCGTTCAAATACAAACAAGATTAAACTTAATCACAGAATAATATCATCTTTAGAGGCACGGGAATCACTGTACCAGCTCTGACCCACAGGCTGCGCAGTCCTGAATTCCTCCCCTGCCAGCAACTGAAGAAAGGTGAAAGAAACACCAAAACTTACAAATAATTTATGCCTCCCTGCCCACAAGATGTCACCCTGAATTTTAACAAAGGTAGATTTACCCTTAAATATTAACTTCTCTCCCTCCTCCTTCCCATATTCCATTCATTAGAATCAGCTACGTTAGCTCTTAAGAATTCACGATTTACACACAATCACAAAAATCCTGTTTGAATCTTGCTGCTCCTGACCTCAGTTTCATACTGGCAACATATTCCACCACTGAATTCTGGGCTGCATTTCCTCTCATTTTTCATAGCGCAGGATAAATATTTTCAGATCAGTCTGCACAGGCCAATTCAGTGTGACCAAAGACTGTCTTAGTGATGTTCATCTCTCAAGCTTGAGAATGAGTATGCGGGAGATTCTTTAATGTAGAGCCTTAAAGTGTGCTATCTGATAGTAGCGGCCTTAGATTTCAAGTATTTCACAGCTTTTGGACGATAAAAAATCCCAGCATGAAAAAAAAAAAAAAAAAGGCAATGAGAAGTATCCCTAAACCTTCTTGAAAGTTGAAGTGACAACAGCCTTACAAGAGTGTATTTGCCAAATCTTTAGCCTTCGAAAATGATGTATTTGAATTTCTAAGGTTTAGTATGCACTGTTATTTTAAAAACTGATTCAGTTTGTTTAGACCCCAGAGCTGCAACTCCATCTTGAGAATATGCCGATGTGTACACAAAGCTTTGCTGCTCTTTTCATCAAGAAAGAAAACTGTTTCTGCCAGATTTTTTTGCACCCGTTTCACATATTCCCTCAGCTCTGTCTCTGTGCAGAGACCACAGACCCAATTGTGGGAAGGGAGCGTGTCAATGACCCATTAGAAACCTGACATGACATTTATGTGCACGTTTACCAGGGTTGCTCTCACAAGCGCAATAATTACACACACAAATGAGGTTTGAAATTGCCCTTTTATGAAAATTCAAACCTTGGTATTTAACTATTTAATAAGAACCTATCTTGCATCTGATTTGCAAATCAGATGTTTGTGTTAAAGGCTGGATCTTTCAGAAAGAGGAGGCCTCCGACACTGCTATGCATTTTCTGTGTCTATTTTGAGTGCTCATTTATAGAGCGTGCATATATGAATTTGGCTTTTTTTGTGAAAATATTTGTTTCATCTCTTTCTGTGTGAATGTTTGCACACAACTGCCAGATAACTAACAAGGGGACACACAAAACGGGCACAGAGGTGCATGTACACACTTGAATCTCAGAACTTTCAAAACACCTCATAAACAGGTCTCCCAAATCTATCAGTGGGCAATTATAAACACCTTTGCACCAGAACACTGCACCATACTGTAACAGGCCTCTGTCAAAGCAGTCCCAACCTATTGCTATGCATACGGGTATTCTTTAAAAATAGTCAATAGAATTTTACCAAAGTTACGTGGTATATTGAACCTATATACTATATGAAGTATTTTATTTTTTAAGTATATTATTTTTCAAAACACTGGGGCCACTTTCAAGGTTTCTTCCCGATTTCATGGGAACAGAATTAAACACTGACTACTTTGGAAGTTTTACCTATAGATTATTTTCCTACTTGCTGCTTTTTCTCTAATTCAAGACAGCTGCTACTTTGAAGATTCTGACATAAGCAAAGTGTCAGATTTGAGAAGAGAAGATAAGGAAATTTCTTTTCCTAATCTTTCTACTACATCAACAATGCTCAGCGGTTCTGCGTCAGCTTGCAACTGAAGATCTCCAAATAGTTCATAAGGCAGTAAGTCGCAAAATGCTGCATATCAGGCAGTTAATCGCTGTACCTACTGTACCAGTGGGAAAACAGAAGCACAGTGTTCAACTGACTTGCCCAGAGCCACATGTCAAGTTTGTGGCAGAGCTTGGAAGTAGTACTGCGATCACCTGGCTCTCACTCTTGAGCTTTAATAGCAAGACCATCTGTCCTCCTAGACACTATGACAATACAAATACTTAATTCTGCTGAAGAGTTTTAATGAGTTGTACATGTATTCAAATGTATGTCTAGACCAACGGAGTATGTCGTACCTGTCGCATCACTGTGCCCTGGGAGGGGGTGCAAGTCTAGTAGACAACCACTTGGCACTGATGAAAGAAGCCAGCGCTCTGACTCTGAGAACTAGGGTTTTCGGGAAAAAAACCCTAAAATGTCTCCCCTCGCACTCCCAACCAGCCTATCCTTCCTTATTTTTCTCTGAGCATCAGAAGGGGGAAGCAGGGTGCTCAGCCAAACTTCCTTAAAGGGGGTTATTTGTGGAGCAGCTATACTGATGACTATTCCTACAGAAGACTAAACCACTGAAGCAGAAACATTTTTGTCTCTAACGTTTACTACAAAAATGCCTTTGAAATTTCTGCCTTTTCTAGGAAGTATTCTAATGTGATATCCAGTAGCAGATTTTGCTCATGCCAAGTACACTGTTGCTATGAAAACTCACCAGTTACCTTAACATTGCTTCAGACTCCAGGTAAAAATAAAGGCTGAGAAACACTGTAAAGAACATCATCATCTAAAACTAAAGCTAGATTTAATAGGGAAAGAAATAGTTTATTGCTGTTACATTTTCACCAATTTGCAGCTATCGTGCAAGAAGATAGGAGAAACACTAAAGGATTAACTAAGTTTACCCACAGGAAGCCATAATTTTTCAAGAATTTTCTCCAGTAAATTTCCCTAAGTATCGAGCATAAGTTTCACTCCACTAATTCACTCCACCAAACCCTGTAAATATTTTCATCAGCTTTATAGGGCAATTCACCATAAATGCACATACTTAAAATGACTATTTTTATGAATAAACTAGAGCATCTTGAATGGCAGAATCTCAACGACACATGCAGATCAAATTTCAGAGGCAGGAGCTGATTTGTTTCAGCCACCACCCATCTTCTCTCATAATTAAGTTTTTGATAATTAGGTTTTTGAAAGAAAAACTCTGTACCAAAATAGCAATTGGTCAAGACATCAGAAGGCCTAAAATAAATAAAAAAATTTAATTTCAACCTGTAAAACGTAGTCAGCATGAGCTATATTCTCACCACTTGTCTCCAGCAATTCAAATCAGGCCCAGTTTTCATAGGAAGTTATTTAAAAGGACAGCTGTATTGTATCCCGATTCTATCACTGGTACTGATTTTAGTAAATGTCACTTACTTTAAAAGAAAGTTCGCATACTCAGACCCATTCTCCTCCCACCTTTTCTTCCCTGAGCTGCCATTACACTTAGTGCTCCTGTGGATTTTGCTAATTGTTTATAAACAGTGACTACCCATAGTCACTCAATAACCACAAATTGACCAACCCAAGTTGATACTTTTTCTCTGCAGAGGCTTCCCTGACCACACAGTTTACAGAAATGCACGGGTCAATTTTAAAATTAGAGAGAGGATATAATGTTTAATGTCAGTAGCCAGCTTTAGGATTTTATAGCCCGACTATAATGGCAGAGTAAATTTTTGAAGACTTACAAGTTTTCTGCGGAAAAAATGCCAAAAAGTGAACCTAAAGGCTGTAATTAGTCATTGCTATTAGCGTGTTAAAATATTTTTAAATAATCTTGAATGTTGGGCATTGGTCAAGTGTATCAAGGACAAGTCCCCTTTCCAAAGCGTGTAGGATTTTAGTCTTGACTGGCTGCCTTATCCCACAGGCAAGAACTGAAATTCAGAGGGATGAATTGACACCCACCCTTCCCCACGATCGCCAACGAGCTCGTGGAAGGGGGAATTTGCCCCCACGGCACATCCCTGTGACTTCACCAGACCCCACAGAGCTACAGCCCCCAGCACAGAGCAGAGCTCCTGGGAACGTAGCTACAGACGCCGGCAGCAGTCACATAAGCAGCATTAAGACGCAGCTGTACGTTAAGTGCGGAGTAGCGCTACTACGGAGGGGACAAGAGGTTAGTCACCGCAGCCTCAGCAGCGCTGGCCCCCTTGCTTCTGAATTCCTATGGGAAACATTCCCGCAGAACAGCTATAGCCTCTCGGCTCTCCCAGCACATCCCCAGACTGACTGTTGCTGCGAGGTGGGCGCGTGGCATCTTACCTTTCATTCAAAACGGAGTAAATGACTTCTTTTGCAAATTGCATTGTTAGCTCATTTGCACACCCACCCGAAACAGGCGCTCACCGCGTACAAGGCATAACCGAGCGCGTGTTTCACTTGTGGAAGCTTGCCCTTTGTTTCTACTCTGTGTTTTTATCAGAGGCAAATGACAGCACGCGCAGCAGCAAGCTGCTTCGCCTCGACTGACTACTGCACGTCAAGCACCGTTCAATCCCAGCAAGGAAAATTAAACCCCTGGATGTGGTTGGACTCGATCGTTTTCAAGTCAGCCAACCTGTTTCTAAAGCTCCCTCTTGTGCTTGACTGAGCCCTCCTGGTGCTGCTAGCGAGCCCTGCTCCCATCCACCCATCGCAGCACCCAGAGCACAGAGGAGCCAGTGTTTTGAGGGAGCTCGAGATAGTCGTATCAAGTGTTTATCGTGATTTAGGTGGGGAAAAGGCCACTACAGCATTCTGCACCATTGTGGCCCTGCTCTGTATTCCAAAGCAAAAGCTGAAGTACGAGCGTGAATCCCAGCAGGTTTTGTACATGAGGAGAAAATTTCTCTATCAGTTAATCCCTTCTTATTGACCACTCCTGTCAGAAAAAAAAAAAAAAACAACCCAGCAGTGAAAACCCTCAGCAATGAATACTCAAGTCGACTGCCTTATATAACTGGCCTACCTTCCACAGGAATTAGGGAAATGAACCATGATATTTTCTAAAGAGGCAGAATTTACTTGTTTCGAAAAGGTGCATGTATCACAAACCCAGAATTTGGAGAAAAGAGAAGGCAAAGCAACCATCCATGAGCTTTCTCTCACAGCAGGCAAAAAAATATCTTCAATACTGTATTTCCACAGAGGCGAGTTAAAAAACAAAATGCATAAAAGCAAGCTTCCTACCTCAGACAAATATCCACCGCTGATTATCATGCCTACCTAGGAGGGCCAGTCTTGGACATTACTGAGCCTTCCTACGAGATGCCGAGTGCCTTCGTGTGCAGCAGCTCAGCCCCTTACAGGAGCAGGCTGTAAACAAGCACTATTTCTTTTTACAAACACAGGAAGGAAGCATATTTTGGAAATTAGCAAGCTCACGCTCCCTGCAGTCATAAACAATCATTTTCCACAGTACGATAAAGAGATATTAGGATTATTCTCCATGATTAAGCCATTGACAGGCTGGCATCCTTGCAACAAACATCATGCCAGGATTTATTAGTAAATTGGGCCTACAAAGTTCTCTAACCTGAAGTTGTACTGGCTCAGCAATTTCTTCAGATGTTTTCATAAAAATGTTTTCAGTACGTCATGCATACAGGTACACATAGCAATAATTACCATAATATTATAAAACACAAAGGAAGAAAAGTGCAGTAATTTGCACTGATTATTAAGTGAAAATAGGAAACTTTAATTATTAATTTTTGAAATCACTGAAAGGAGAAAATAGCATACTTTCCATGTGCAGACATTGAAATTAGATTAGCTTGACAAGCCCATTTCAGAAGGAACAGGAATTCTTCAGTGCATTTATTTAATAGACCTTGAACATGTTATGAAGCAACTCTTTATTACAGCATCCTAAAAATGTGAGTGAAAGGATTTTAAATCCCACATCTTGGTGCTGCTTTTAGATTAATACAAAACATTGAAAGAATCTGAATAATGACAGCTTGCTATTCAAAGCACCCTTTAACAGGATCAAGAAGAACAGAGTCAATGGCACTAACTAATGTTCCTGGGTAGCAAGTACAGTTCTTCAGGGAAAAAAAAACCCAACAAAAGGGTTTCCCTACACGCACACCTTATAGCAGCAAATCTTTTGCCACACCACTGTTGTGTTGACCATCTAGGGGAACCTTCTGTGCTCATCACATCTCTCCCATGACCAGGCAAATCCAAGAGCAGCTGTACGCACAAGCCCATTAGTTATCTGGTCAAAAATATTTAAACGCACCCACTTATGTGTGTGCAGAAACTCCAGATGAAAGTCTGATCCCAAGCGCACTGACATCAGTAGATGTTCTCCCGAGAATCTGCTTGGCTATAGTCAAGAATCCACTTACCTTTACAAACACTGGCTTGTATCAAAGCACAATTCCATCTGCTCCCAAGGATTCTTGAAAGACTTGAAGTTTTCCAAGTGGTTGAGTAATCTACACTGACTCTGTAAAGTTTCACTGTCATATTCCTAAAGGTCATGCTCCACTTTCATATCACTCATAAGCATACTTTCAGTAAGACAGCAAAACAGGTAAACAAGTTAAAAGGTCTTGTAACATGCTATTCGATCATTCCTCTCAAAGCTCATATATTAAGGACCCAATCATTCACTGAGAACTTGCAGAAGGGATGAATTTGGCTAGCCACACTGAAGTAGCTTTAGCCACTAAGCTTCACAGAAAATACCATATAAATATATAATTCAAAAGACAAACATCTTGCAGGCTGTTGTGTTTTAAAATGTCATCTGGGGGAAAAAAAACATTAATAAAAGTGAGTAGGGTTGATAAACCAACTTTGTACCCAACCAAATGAGTTCTAAGCATCTGTGACCCTGAGGTTCTAGGTGTATCAACCTAAGCCTGATACATTTGTCTAAGAGTTATTACATAGTCCTTCTAAAGTGATTCTGAAACAATCCATTGCCTCTCTTTTTTAAGGATTTCCAAATCCACAGGCAGAAGATGCCACAGATAAAATTATCAGCAAGAGCCACTTCGTAACCACACCTGCTTTGATTGCATCTTGTCTGAAAGCGAACTCTCTTCCCTCAGTCACTGCACTGCCCGCATCAGTGTCAGATTTCTAAAATGGTATTGTCTGATGAGGAGCAACCAAGAACGTTTACATTGCTTAATGCGACTGTTTCTGTTGTTGAGCCAGTGACCCCTGCTGTGACAAATACATCTACTACTCACACGTTGACACGTTGGACTTTTTTTCTACCAGTCTCCTCCTTCATAAATGCACCTGACTTAAGAGTCACCAAGATCTACATCCTTTCCCGATAAGTCTCATTCTCACTACGTTCTTGAGACAGAGAACTCTCTTCCATCCTTTCCTTAAATCACCAGAACATGCCACTTTGACCAGGGATAAAAGCCTTCAGCCTATCTGAAGCTACTTGCATGTGCAGCAGTATAGGACACATTAAAAAAAAAAAGGGTGCTGCAGTATCTTTTAAAGTCCATATAGAAGTACCTGGAGCTAGGTTCTCAACTTCTATACAACAGCTTTGATTCCATCAGCTTTATTCACTTGCATCTGACCATTTGATTTTTAAAGTGTTAAAAGCAACTGTCAGCTCTTCAGAAACTCCTTTTTTCACAGGAAACTCACAATATGATTTTTTTTTTAAAGTGGGAAAATAGTTTTATAGCATTTAATGTAAATGCTGGCAGTTTTGTTGAAGGAAAGGGTGTCACAGAATAGCCAAAATGTAGAATGAAATCGGTTGTATTCATCTAGATGGACTTGAAGAGAAGGGAACTGAAGCAAGGAAAACTGGGAAGCTGCAGTGATCCAGGTTTGAACTGCCTAGGTCATGGACAAGGATTTTCCTAGCAGGGATAAAAATGATAAATGAAACTGGGAGGATTGTTTTTAAAGAACAATCAGGAAAGATGGAAAGGTATTGAAATTTGGCTAATGAAGCAAAGAATCTGCAGAGACTGTAAGAGTAGAACCAAAAAGGATAGGACTTCTTTTGTAGTTTTTTCTTCCCCTTTTCATTAGGCTGACTTTTTTTAGACTGAGCAAATATTGCGTTATATATCTCTGTCTCATTGTCTTCTGTCACCTGAGTAACACCTCTTTTACTGCTGCCAAAATGGCTACTCCAATGCTAGGTCAGACCAATTATTTCTTAAATGGTTTGTATTCACCTACACTTCAAATGTGTGGCTTTGAGAAACAAAATAACAGCACCTCATTCTCAGTCTGCTCCAAAGATCCATTATGCTAGCAACACATCAGTCTGCTCAATTAAAGAGCCAACGACTACAAAGCGACTGTATATCATTTGTATTACCTTTCTAGAGCCGACACTTTATTCACAAATATCTGACTCCAAGAGGTCCTTTTCTGCTTAGCTATGTGCTTTATCCCAGCTTGCATTTATGTTTAAAAAAAAAAAAATCAGCAATGTGCTTTAAGCAAAGATTTCTGTGTCCTGTGTACAGCTATAGTTATTTCTTTTCTGCAGGAGAATTTTGCCATTCTTTGCAGCCTACTTCAAACCGATTTGTTAGAGGCTTTCCAAGTCCGTGAAATAACAGACAGTCTGAAGGAATACTTTCAAAATATCGGAGATCCAACATTTAAACCAATACCATTGTCTTCCCAATAAACTTAACTCTTACTCGGTTTTGAGCTATGTACACGTTAAATAATTTGAATGGAGTTTGTTATACTTTAACCTAACTATGTTGACTTTTTGTCAAGCGCTATCCCAGGGTTCAAGGAGACACCACAGCATTTCTCAGTAGTCCACTACTCCTCTAAGTTCAGACAGACGTTAGTTCCAGTCTATGTAGACAGCCAGTCCTGGCTATAGTCAAGATCCACCAATCCATCTTTCCAACGTGCCTGCTCCTGCCACTGTTCCCCCACATCTACTGCAGTCGCTTGGAGCTGTCAGGTGAATTTCTGTCATCTTACCTAGTGCTAGTATTGATATTTCTTGACATAACAGCAGCCCTCCAGCACCCAAAGAAGAGGTTGCAGAAAAGAGGGACCCAGGCTCTTTGCTGAGGTACACAGCATGAGAACAAGAAACAACCTGAAACAGAAGATTTTCTGGATGGATTGTGCTGGTTTCAGCTGGGATAGAGTTAATTTTCTTCCTAGCAGCTGGTATAGTGTTATGTTTTGGATTTAGTATGAGAATAATGTTGATAGCAACAACTGAAAACATCAGTGTGTTAAGTAGTGTTTAGACCAAGTCAAGGATTTTTCAGCTCCTCGTGCCCAGCCAGCAAGAAAGCTGGAGGGGCACAAGGAGCTGGGAGGGGACACAGCCAGGGCAGCTGACCCAAACTGGCCAAAGGGGTATTCCATACCATGGGACATCATGCCCAGTATATAAACTGGGGGGAGTTGGCCTGGGGGGCAGATCACTACTCAGAAACTAGCTGGGCATCGTTTGGCGACTGGTGAGCAATTGCATTGTGCATCACGTGTTTGGTATATTACAATCCTTTTATTAGTATTGTCATTTCATCATTGCTACTATCGTTATTATTTTCTTCCTTTCTGTCCTATTAAACTGTTCTTCTCTCAACCCACGAGTTTCACTTTTTTTTTTCCCCCCAATGCTCTCCCCCATCCCACTGGGTGGGGGGGGGGGGGGGGGAAGTGAGTGAGCAGCTGCATGGTGCTTAGTTGCTGGCTGGGGTTAAACCATGACAAGATACAAGGAAAACTTTTTTCCTCTGTGAAGATAATTAAGCACTGAAATAGACTGTCCAGAGAGGTCATGGCATCTCCATCCCTGGAGGTTTTCAAGACCCAGCTGAGAGGAGCCCTGAGCACCCTGGTCTGAACTCAGTGTTTCCCCCTGCTTTGAACGAGAGGTTGGACGAGAGACCTCCCAAGGTCCCCTCCAACCTGAGTGATTCTGTGATAATAAGAAGCAATCACGAAATAAACCCAGCTATTCCAGCATCATAGGTCTCTCTCACAGAAGCTTATTATGACTGCCAGAAAACTTCAGGCAGCTCCTTGCTGAGCTAATTTAAAATAACAAGACAGAGCTCTGAAATATGAGGTCTTATTCTCCACTCTTCCAGACTTCCATAGTAACTCGCTTGTATGACAAGTTTGTATAAAATGCTACAAGAACAAAATTCTCTACCTACTTATATTAGTAGCAGAGCCACACATCCATTTGCCATTCACAGGGCCAAGTAGCTCTGTTTGGTTTCCTCCTTTACACAGCCACGTAAGCCACACACGCCTATGAAAGAGCAGGATCAAACCTATGGATGACACAGAGTAGCAAAAACCTTCAGTTCTGCAGCAGAGTAGTGACATCGGTGTTCCAAAGCCTTTAGGACAGCCCAGGTTGACTTCTTTTCAAGATCTCATGAGGAGGTAAGCTCATTTAAGGAAAGTGTAAATTCTGCCTAGTGCAAAGAAAAATTACTTTGAATTAACTGGATAGATGTTATGAATAATCCACATTAAATTCTTAATTTTGGGTTACGATAGAAGACTTAATAGTGGTCAGATACCCACTGCTTATGCAATTAATTCTTAGCAAAGAAAATGAATGTGAGATATAAAATATTTTAGAAATAATCTTTTCGTACAAAAACAATGGAAATTTGAAGACGGATTAAGATTTAGTGTCACAACAGATTATAGTGTGAACAGAATATGTCCTTACAGAAATCTATTTAACTAGTGATATCCTAGAGGGAACAAACTATAGGGCTTTTTGACATGAAAAATGTGAATTTGCTCTTTGTGTTTACTAGAGCTCACAACTGACAGGAAATGAGGCATGAAATGTATTGTCAAACATACAGTGTTCAAATATAATGCATTACTTTAAGTTGAGCATTGCTTTTAGGGATGCTAGCTCTCAGACCCCCATAAATAAGTATATTTAAAAAAAAAAATGGATCAACACCCCAGTAACTATATATACACACACACAGGTATTGCTACAAAAATGCTTCAGTGGTTTTTTTTTCCCCCAACACACCTGGGTCTCTGAAGAATATACTCCCATTTGTTACCTTTTCCTAAGATGAACTAATAATTAAAAAATACGAGCAGTATTATACATAGACTAACACAAAATATGGTGGAAGAGGCATTAAGTGTAATAACAGACAGGAAGCACGTATGTGCTCCATAGCTCATGGTTGGTGTAGGCTTCTGACCCATCTCGCACTAAAACCCAAGCAAGCAGAAAGGTGACTTGCTGCGGTTCTGCGAGATAACCCCAACTTCTGTCCTCTGCTGCGAGATCAGTACTGAGAGGAAGAACTAGGACGGAGGGAATCCCACCAACCAGCTAACAGAAAATTTCAGCTCAAAGTTACTCTTAAGTGATAATGAAAGTATATATCTTGGAGAAAAATAATTGAATCATAACTCAAGACCTGCACACTCTGTTGAAGAGAAGAACATCATCCTTCTGTAAAGTATCTTTCCAAGTTATTGTTTCCCTGCTATGGCCAGAGACATCAGTACCAAAAAATCCACTGAAATCTAATTCTTCTATATTAAGGCCATTAAGTAGCAGCAAAACATACAAATCTACTGTTTAGGGTCATCTATAACCTAACTTGCCTAATACTTTAAGACTATCATAAGCGAGTGATTGCTCAGGTGACATAAGCTCCAGGTAAAATGAGTTTTACACGTATTTTACAGCCAAAACTGAGTATGCAAAAAAGCATTACATAAGTCACCCTTTGCCAAACCATAGATAATGCAGTTTAATTAACTAGGCTGTTACCAAATCCTCCCTTAAAATACCATTTTTTTTTTTTCTTTAAAGTTTGTCACAAAAAACCTGGAATGAAATTAAAAAACAAAAACCGAGACTATTTCAACATAAAATATCTTTCTGCTTCAATCACAGGAGAAATTAGCTGTATGGCAATGATTTCATTAAACTATAGATGAAAATGATTGCAGGCGTCTTGCTGGATAAAGGTAGGATTGTATAGAATAAAATACCATTTTGCTAGGCTGTTTGGGAAGAGAGGTTTGTTTTCTTTAACTTTGCTTTTTTTTTTTTCTTCTCACCGTAACAGTCTACTGGTCATAACATACAGAAAGTGGTAGGAATAGGCTTATTTCTTGCCCTTTTGAGTTTTACAGTGAAATAGACTGTAAAATGTGTCACAGTGACTTTTCAGCATTGGGAAGGAAAGCAAGGCTAACTATGGTTAAGCCATTTATTACCGCTTAGTCCTTAATGGCAGGGAGACTGCTTTGCTTCTGCTGTACAGCCACTAGAACCGGCAGAATTATGGCAAGGATAGATATGGCCCATTTTCTTTAAGTCAGTGTCATTCATTTCTACCAAAAAGAGGCAAGAGAAATTAATGGTTCTCTCTCATCCTTCATACTTTGATTCTTTAAGTTATTGAACACTTTCTATTCTTGTATGATTGAAAGTGAACTGATAGAGGCAGGCACTTATCAGAAGCAAATCCCAGAACAGACAAGGGAACATATTCTCAGCTCCGTGCTAGATCACTTCACCGAAATTAGCAGCAGCTTTTTCCTATCAAAGATCAAAGCATTTCTATACAGTGCGACAACCTGGCTTGAACGAGACACTAGCTGCAGAAGCACATTGGAGCTCCTGCGTACCAGGGAGAGGGTCCGTGCGCGGATCTCACCGCCGCAGCTGGCAGGGCTGCGCTCCGGCATCCTAGAAACCTGCACCCGCGGCCCTGGATTGCGGCAGCAATTATCCTCACGCATCATTTATACATAATATAAATTTATTCATGTGAATCATTGAGTTTGAGAGATCTAATGGCTCGAAATCATGTGGGTAAGATCAGGATCTCACAGACTGAATACGGTCTTCTGAGACTATTTTCTACACTGGGGAGCCACGGGAGAAGAGACTCCACAAAATTTAAATCTTGCTCTTGTACTGTTTAAGGTAATTAAGGTGGTGTGGTTTTTTAAAAAAATAATCTACAATAATAAGGGGTTTTCTTGTGTTCTTATGCTTAAGCCTGGAGAAGGGCAACTAAAAATAAAGTCCATCATACGCGCTGTAATTCATCTATTAGGTAAATAAATTAATGGGAAGTCAGTCCATACATAAAGCAGTATATTTAGCATGGCAACGCCTTTCAAACATCTAACCTTTTAGCCGCATCTACGACGAGTGCTTTTGACAGTTTTATTAGTTGAATAGTTGTCCATTTATGAGTCCCATCACATTAAGAATGGGGTTTCTGTATTTCTGCCAATGTGCTAGATGTGGAAACTTGTCTCCTGTGTTTTTTCTTCTTAGAGAAAAATGTCAGGCTAAAAAGACAGGTCCAAACAGTTACTAGCCATCTTGGCAAACATGCTACTATTGTTTATAAATCCATAGTTGTTATTGTTTTGGGATGGTTTCTGTTACCTTACTTTTTATAACAGACAAGCGACTTCCATTGTGTCAAGGAAACCTAATAAAATATAAATACAAACCACTTGCCTGTTTTTCCCCCTTTTACTTTGAGCACAGATTACATTAACAAACCAAAAGCAAAATAAGACTGCAAAACATAACAACTAAATCAAGATTTTAGTGTAGAACCAGCCAGAAATGCTTTGTGTTTATTAAGCTTTAATTTATAAAAGCCTGCATCACCTTATCTATATCGTGAAAAGCACTATACAGGACTTGTTGGCTAAGGCCCCAGTCCAGCAAAGTACAAACATATGCATAGCTGTAGGCATGCAAACAGCGTCATTGTGTCAGCTTTAACCTGTGTATCTCCCAGTAATCTTCCCCTCAGGCAAAAATCAGAACAGAACCTGGCCTAAAACGTGCCTTTGCAGCCAAGATGGGTTTGAGTGACCCAGGGAGAGAAGTGTATTTCTCTGCCAGTGACCATCCATTCAGAATTTCTTGTCGCTCATCTACTGATACTTCAGCCTAGGGACTCCTAGTTTGAACTAAACCTGGAGGAACATCAGAGTAATGTTATCCAGAGATAACAAGCAAAGAGTTCCCCAGAAATCTGAGAGACAGACACATGAATATTCCAGCTTTACCTATCTTTGCATTAGATGCAAAGCTAGATGACTTCTTGAGATCCACCAGAAATTTCCCCAAAAAACAGTTGTAGCTCTCACTTGTTTTATTTCAATCATTTTGTTACACCCAATGGTATCTGATATTTTTCCACACACAGATAGGAATATTGTTCTTACAAGGTAAGAATCGCCCTTTTTGATGCAAATACTTTTTTTTTTTTTTACTTAAAAAAAAAAATCACTTTGAACTTTTGGCCGACCTGTCTATCCTAGTCCCTCACCTACAACACCTTTGTGCAACAAGTAGGAAGTTTAGTCTACCATTAAACAGGAGTACAGGTTCAAGAGCAGGAAGGGAATGACAAGGGCAGCCACATTGCATAAACGCTTTCATGCACCTATTCTCCATCTGAAAAGTCATTAGATGTTCTGGCCTCCGCTAATATTCAATGGCTGTTCCAGAGACTCCTCTCCTTGATGGCAGTTGGAATGAATTCAATTTTAGCGTAGAGTTATTTGTTCTCGTGCCAACACTGTCTTACTTTTCCACCTCCCTTATGCTCACTGGCTGTTTTGCGAAAGCAGTCAAATTCCCTCTCAGCCTTGGTCTTGCTAAGTTCTTCTAATAGGATACACTATTTCCTCAGTCATCCTAGTAGCTGGCCTGCTCTTCACATCTTAATGTTTGAATTCATCTTTAAGAACAGTGCTAACAAGTATTTCAGGATGTCTCGGGAGAAATCTTTAATGGCATTGGATAGTCGCCTTGTCTGCCTTTGGTAAACTCAACTGCATTTTCTCCAGTTTTACATTTAGCTCTGTCTCTTCACTGCTTCTTTATTAATGTGTTCTAAGGCCTCATATGCTTTTGAGGTTAGACTAATAGGCAGATGGACCCTGGAACAGTTTTTACCCGTTTGTAGAGAGGAGACTGTTTGCTAGCCTCTACACATAGCCTGGCAGCCCCAAAATTGTTAGATAAATTCCTTGCTGCTAGACTGTTGCAGTTCCCTGCATTGGTTATTTCAGCACACTAGGATGGAGATTTCCAGTACCTTCTTTCCTTCTGGCTTGAACACAACAAGCCCTCCAAATTTTGTTTTCACCTTGAATAAAGTAATTTCAAATTCTAGACACCTGCTCCACTTATCCGTGCTGTCTTTGGTCCCAGCATCCTTTTTCAAAAAGAGGCACACTCATTTAATTTCTGTGCCATACTTAGATTATCTTTAATCTAGCAAGAAACATTTTTGAATACTAAGAAACAATAGTGAACAAAACAGCTTACACTGCTTAACACAGCACTCTTTGAAGCTGAGTATTTCCCCCTCAAAAGATGCCAGCCTGTTCTTTTGATATCTGCTATCATTATTTGACAGTAGACTAGGCCAATGTACGGCAATATAGCACTGGCACTGGACATATGCTCCGAAGCGAGGACTAGAGGTGGACATCACTCCTACTACTCATGTTCAAATTAGAAAAAAGATTAAACCCACCTCCCTTTTCAGTCTGCTTATGTTATTTCATCTGGCAAAGCCCATATAGAAATTAATAATAGCTTTCCCATCCGCAAATAAAAGTATGCTACTTAAGATTTTTGGCAGTGAACTGGCATTTTGTCATTTAATCATTTCACATCATTACACTGCAATATGCAATGTAATGATATGACAGTCCTAAATGACAAACACTGGGTACCTCCTGTACTGGAAGAAATAATGTAATAGGAAGGAAATTACACACTTAAGGTTGCCACTATTTCACTCCCACAAGTTGGGGTTAAAGTACAGAATATTTGCAAGGAGAACCTCACCTACAGATGACCAAGCTAACCCTCAAGCATACATTGACTTAAACCACAGAAATACCAGTCCTATGGCTCAGATCTGATAAGGGTCAAGGATCCTAAAGCCATGCCAAAGGACTCATTACTTGAGGTGCTGAGGGAGAGAATACCCAGCACTTCCTAGGGTCAGACCATAGATGAAGGAAAGCCAAAACCCCCTTATCTCTCTGGCCCACTTGATTTTGAGGATATATTAACCTTTAAGCATTTTGGAGAAATGCCTCTAGAGATCACCTGCCAAAGCCTGATTTGATTGTCTGGTGCGGTGGCAAATAGGGTAAAAGCAGGTAAAAGTCCAACAAAGCCACAAGACAACATTTGCTACGCACACATTGCAAGCCTTAGAGCATTGTCAAAGCAAGTCCTAAATGTCTAAGGCCCCAAAGGACCTCCAAGATCCTCAGAATTATTCTTTCCCACCATTTCTTCCTACTATCAATTCAACTCACATAAGAGGCCAGTCAGGAAGCCATAAATAACAGTCTAAAATAAAATGTCACTAATGTGCTGATAACCCCTCTCCTGCTGTACATCCACTTAACATCAAAGTGCCTCTTCCCACCTTTCCTTGAGCCTGTCAGAAAACTGCAACTAGATGAACTTACCACCGTGAGACACACCAAAAAAACCCCAAACCACTGGGGTGGGGGGGGGAACACTGGGGAAAAACACAAATAAGGCTCTCTGTATTTATAATTTTATCTGTGCAAGAGGGATCTTTTCATCCTAACCAGACACTGCAAACTCCAGCGGGTGGTTGTGACCGTCGGTGCCTGAGCACAGCAGCCAGCTCTCCAGAGGCACAACCAGATTCCCGTAGACACCAGCGGATCCTGCAGAAGTGGAAAGCTGGCAGGGAAAGCCAGAGTACCTGCTACTCTGCTTGAGACTTGGCTACTAAGCAGTCTTTGAGACTACTGGAAGAAAGCGATGTCCAAGAAATCCTGAAGGGGCCGTTTCAGACCCAGTTGATCCAGGTTCAGGTGCAAACATCTTTTTGCCTCCCTTTTCGGTTGCCCGAGCCATTCACAGCCTCACCACCATGCCTGTCAGAAGACTTTAGAAGAACTGAGAAAGAGACAATAAAATTCTGAAGTGAAGAGCTCTTCAAATATTAGCTCAGCTGGTATTATCATACATTTTTCCAAGTTCAAACATGATAAAGTGATTTGAGAGTTTGCCAACTCCATATTCAGGGGAAACATGCAGAGAGAGGAGAAATGCTGATATCTTTGATGTAAGTTCTTTTGCTTTTCTTTCTTTTTGTTTACTTTAAACAACAATTTTCTTAAAACTCATTTCAGAAGCTTTCAGAAAATACTGGAAATTACACAACAGCTTTAGGAGCACGGAGTTGCAGGTGGCAAGATATTTATTTACCAAAAGCAGCTATCCATGAATGGACGAGTTATCCCAAAGAAATGGTTATTTTCTTTGCCATTTTATTCACAGAAAAAGCCCTATTGAATTTCTGCTATTCAATCATTTATTATTCAGTGGCTGAGAGAGCTGGCTTTTACATTCTTCCCCACATCAGTAAGAAGAAACAATCCTTAAAAACAAATTCCTAAAGTGACAATGAACTTCTGGTTCCCACTATTTAATAAGCAGCCCTAAACATCCCTCTTCAGGACACACTGTCACAGCTACATACAGCAAAAGCACTTTAAAAACAGAGGGATCTGGCAAGTAGGGCACTTCTGAGGTGCCTTGACTTTGATGTGCACTTCCCCAATTCAGGTTGAGGTTTAGGGGGTCTAAGACCGTCTAGTTTTTCCAGAAGTGAAACCAGCACTTGTATTGGGGGCCACGATAAAAGCATGCCACAACCCACAGGCAGCCCTTCCCGCTTTATGCTGCAGCCTCTGCTTATTTCACATAGTATATTTTGCACAGCTCATTCTAGCATACGTTGCAAGGCTGAATAATAGATTTAAAGACAAAGTGTTTCAGGGAGAGATCAGATCATTTGAATTTCACCACCTTCTTAAGTGTCCAGTAAAGCTTGATGGCCCACTAAGAAAACCACACGCTAATACACAAGCGTTCATTAAAATGTAATAATATAGATATAAGTTTACTTCATCCTGCTTCGGAGTGCCATAGAGAAAAAGCAATATTCATTACACTTGGCAAGAGCAAGAATGGTGAGTGGGAGCCAAAGCAGTCCTGGATGCTTGCTTGTTTCCTCATCTTTTTTTAAAGACTTTTTTATTTTCTTAAATCATTCTGCACTGGCATGTTCACTAAATGCAGAAAAGACAGAAGGTAATTACATATCATGACTCATTAGCAGAAAAAAGGAAAAGTGGGAGCAAAAGCAATAGGTGGGTGGGGGTAAATTTACCACATAATGATTTAAAAGTTTTGGACTCCTGCACACGGGGAAAAAAGGGAAGGAATTTAGTCATTCAGACTGTGAAATTCTAGGAGACTAAATGTCTACTTAAATTATTTCATCACATATTCATCAGGCCATCCCAGGGAAACTAGTTATATTATTTGCTAGGGTTTTAGTTTTTTTCTGGCACCCTGAAGAAGATGAAGAAGAATGGACAAATTGAACAAAAGATGAACAAAGAGTGGCAGGGAAAGGAAGGCAGAGAAGTCTTAGAAAAAAAAAAACAACCCACAGACCTATTGAGCTAAGGCATAAAAATCCAAGGTCTAATTTCAGCCTCTGACACTGACTCCTCCTACAACCCCAGGCTTGTTGCTTATTGCCACTGGTCCTCATTTAGCCATCTGTAATGCCAACACTGCCATTTTCTGCTTGTTTGTCTTCACTAGACTACAAATAAATCAGGAGTTACGTTTTAACATGTTTCTTCTATAGCACCAAGCACATAAGGAATTTATCCTCTGAGTCCACTAGACTGTAAAACAAATAAATATAAATAATGATAAAAGAAAAGGAGAAGGAAAGTGAAACACTTATGTGGAAAGTCAGAAAATCTTTGTTTCATCCATAGTTATTGCACACAAACTTTTCCCTTTAATAACTACGAGGTTTTGTTTGTTGGGGTTTTTTTCTACAATCATTAAAACTGTTAAGCTAGTTCCTTTTAGAAAATATAATATATCCCCTTTTTTGGCTGTATCACAGTAGAGGATCCTCTGCTTACTCCCTTCGAATTTTAAAACATGGACTTAAAGACCCAGGAGAACAGAATAAATTTTCTGCTATTTTAAAGAATTAGAATGTGTTGGGGAAAGACTGCACTTGGCTGGGAGCTGGTTTATTAAAAGGATGTTGCAGCTAGAGAGTGGAAAAAATAGGACAAAGCATCCAGTGGGAGCCATTGTTCTCCTTAGGGCAGGCGGCAGAACTACACATCCAGTTTGGGAGGGGATGGTACATTCAGACTAGTTCCAGCCAAGTGCAGGAGATAAAAAAACTAATCTATCCATCAAGTAGCCAAATCTACCCTGTACAGCTGCATGTTCTTATTCAGCTGGTAGAACTGACAAATTCAGCACTGCTTAGCAGCAAATTTGCCGTCAATAGAAAAGAATCAGTGCTAACATCTGGGCAAAAGCATGTGATGGATGCTGTTTTGGTTCAGCACACCAGCTTTGCACACAAGGGTCTTCTAAGACGGGGGCGGTGGGGAAGAGGTGTTTCAGATAAAAAGTCCAAATCTCTACAGCTAGGCCTGAGAAGGATAAGCTCTATTGACTGGCCTGAGAGGGGAACCTCACAGATCATTAGCAACGGCCAACCTGCAGACATTACTCAGGTGAAAGATTTTAAAGGTTCAGCCACAGTGCTTCTGCTCATCTGCTGACTTGCACCTACACAACTTAGCTATGCTGTTCAGATGGAAACCCTCTTCAGAAGACTCCTTTCTATGAGATTTTTGTTTTCATTAATAAAAAACCCACCTGACAGGATGGGGGTACCAAATATCAAGTAAATGAAAGATATGCATAAAAATGCAGAGGGTTTAAGCATATTTTTCAGCCAGTTATAGACGTCCTTATTAACTATAGCTATCCCCAACTCCTTTAAAAACAATAGTTTAACTCCTTATTATGTTTTAACTCAGACAATTCAGTTTTACCCCAATAAGTCCCAAAATCTAGCAGAAGGGAATATTACACACACCCACCTCACCAGTGTGGGAATCCACTCAGGTAGCAATAGTAGTAGTAAAGAGACTGGTGAGAGCAGAGACTTGGAGAACAGATTTCTGCTCCCCTGTCCCCCCTGCCCCTTCTCCCCCCCTAGCTGACACTAGTTTTTTGTGCTACGGTTTTACTCTTTAAAGAGTGCAATACCAGCCCCCTAATTTAGGATCCATGATATAAGAGCACAACTTACAGGGTGGGCCTCAAATAGCCAAATCATTACTATCCTGAGAACATGGCATACAATTCTCAATGCCTTCTGTGATTTAAATCTGGGTTTCTGGTCACACCATGACTTTCAGAATATTAGTTCTTCATATTATCTGATAGTTGTTAGCACTTGACACGTTATATCACAGCAGATTACATACTATGATTCCTGTGCTTGCACGTGCATAGCAAAAAAAAATACAAACCTATAAAGCCCCCTGGCTAATATAAACATTTAGCACTCAGAAATTATTTGCTTAAAAAAAAAAGAAAAAAAATCAAAATAAGTAAAACTCCCCAACCAAACAAATAGGGACGAGAAGTCAGCATTTGTGACCCTTTGGTATAAGCCTCTTTGCTGTTACAATACAGAGCACATTAACTGCATTTTGGACGTCCTAACAATTTTCAGCTTTAATGCAGCCCAAGACTGCATCAGATTCACAATCATAGCATAACCAGCACTGCAGTTCTCTCCAATTTAATACCAATAATCCCACATAGGAAAGAAATCATAACTCTTAACCATTATTTGCGATGACATCCGCCTTTTAACTTTAAGCAGCGTTCTTTAAACATTTCTAAACTTTTCCTATTTCTTCCCTGTGCCTTGATACGAATTTGCCTGTCACTGAAGGCTGTACACAAAGAGAGACACAGACACTGAGCACAAAGATATCAGGAAGTGGTTTTCCTAGCAACAGTAATCATCTGAGAGATCCCAGAACATCCTTCCTATTCATGCAGCATTTTGTGTTTTGAATAGTGCTGACAGGTGAAGTGGATTCATAGTATTTAATACAAAAAAATATTGCCGTGGATGGGTATGGCACAAAAGCAAAAATATCCACACTATTCATGAACAGATGAATTCACTGTTTTCATAACGTTCCAGATTATTCACTAAGGCACAGTTTCAAAAGCAAAGACTTTCACCTTTTCACTGAATGAATAATCCAGTGTACTCTGCTGAAGCAGAGTTGCCAGGTGGTTTTCCAATAGCGATTTCGCATCTTCAAATCCTACTCGCCCAGTCTATTGAACATCACCATCAAATTCTTGCACACATCCAAGCACGCCCATCCTGCACTGGGATCTTCCATCTCACTCCTTAATGAGAAAGCGCGGACCTGCAAGCTACTGCAATGAGGCCCTTCCTCCAAATGAGCCCCAAGTTTTAGTTTCTGGACCTGGAATGTGAAAATAAGGTCAAACCTGTTGCTCCAGAAACTCCTGAGCAAGCTGGTGGTCTTTCACGTGCTGAGCTCAGGTTTCTCCGCCCAACACAACCCTGGGACGTGGCCCTACACTTAAGTGACTGAAGGGAGCTTAAAGACATAAACAGGAACAGACGTTACGGTCGTGGAGTGGATACAGCTATTCTGCAAAACTAACACATTAACATCCCCAAGCTCTTGTTGTCCTACAGGGCATATCGGATCCCATAAAACAATTGGGATCATGAATGATCATGAGCAAAATTTCCAAGCAATTCAGTGTCCCTATCCCCCACCAGCAGAAGTTTAACAGCCACAAGGTTTTTGTTCCTTCAGCTTTTTGCCCTCTGGTTTTCCACAAAATTTCGGTTCAGATTTCTGTTGTCTCATGGGAAACTTAGACACATTAATTTTCTTCCTGGGGCACATCTCAATTGTTCTCTTATTGCTTTTCCTTCCTTGCGCTCAAAAACGTGCCTTCCAGAATTGTTTCCCAACCCTATTGATTCAACAGCTGCATCCCAGCCTCCTCAGGTGAACTTATTGAGCAGACACTGACTTACTATCTAGAACATTATAAATCGTTTTCTTCCTCAAGGTCTTTTCAGTTTGTATGAGTGCAATGTATTAATTATTACCATTCCCTTAAGAAAATCATCCAGTCTCTTCAGAAACCTATCTAGTTCTTATCCTGACCTTAACCTTCCTTGCACTTTGAGTCTTTTGGTTGTCAGCATATTAAGCTGCTTCCTTCCTACCCACACCTGCACCACAGGATATATAATGGAAATGTCAACAAATTCTTGGCTATAGGCATGCCAGAAGGTGGGACTTATTACCTGGGCAATTTGTTACTGGTTCAGATTTTTATGCATTGAAAGTAATAATAAATTAAATTGAAAGGGACAAATTCAGAACAGATGTGAACAGGTATAACTAATGGGAGTGTCAGAGAAAATTAAATAGTGACAAACAGTGGTGTAAATTACTATGTCAGTTTAAGCTGATTTTTAAGGGGACATCAGCAAGGTAGCTTTCATGGATTTGGCATTTAGAAAGTACAAGTTAGCCGCAACTGAAATACATGGGGTATGGATTGTAAAGACGTGCGATAAGAGAAACTACTAATATGAAGTTGTAAGATAGCAGATTAGTCAGCTTCCTTTTGCTCTCAGGAGCCTTTATGTTGGATCTTTTTTCTCCATTTGCCCTCTGTCTTCTCCAGTTGTTTACATTCATACTAAGTGGATATAAAGTGCTACTGTTCCAGCAAAATTTGTACACTTGCTTTGTACTACTGCTAATCCTCACGCATGACATGCTGTACCTCCTAGTGCATAAAACTGGAAAACTAAGGCGGCCTTCTAACTTTCCTCTTGATAGAGAGGGTTCTTCCCCCCCTCCCCCCCACTTTTTTAAAGTCTTTATTTTTTTAATAAAAATATTTTCAAAAAGTATCCCATAAAAGGTTATATTAAAATTCTTGAATTGCAAGTATTTCATAACCTTCTAGAAATACTCATTGATATTTAAAACCCCCAAATCCTTCATGGCTTCAAAAATGCCAAGGAAAGTAATGCTATATTCCAACCAAATCTGCTCCCTGCATCTCGCAAACAGCTTGAGTATCTATAATGAGCTAAAATAAATCTTTAGATTGAAGCACTAATTAACTTTGGAGTTGCTTGTCTCTCATTACGAATCTAAGTTTCACGGCATTAGCCAGTCTCCAGTAACTGTCCCATAGACTTTTTTTTTTTTTAAACAAAGCAGCATTAAATAGCTTTATTTTCAAGGACAAGAAAGACGTATACAGACAGCCAAATTCATTACTGCTCTAAGCATGCTCCTCTCCAATCTGCCTGTGGTGTATTTGGCCTTAAAACAGTGAGAAAAAGGTGACTTACAGCATTCAGATATTTGTGGAGTCAGAGCTCTGCTGAAACTCTAGAACAAGCAAACCATCCAATTTTTGCTTACTGCAATAATTAATTAGTCACCATTTTGTTTACAAGTGGGAAATAACATTATACTGTACTTTTATGAGTCTGAAGCTAATTTGAAACAATCCTCCAGCAACACCACCAATAAAAGCTTACGGAAATCCCTGTGCCATACCCTCTGGCTACTGACACAACACTATTGATATACAAATCAAAATTGACAGCTCTGGTAACAGATTCCCCTCAAACACTGAGGTTTAAACTAGGAAAAAAGCCACCTTCGCTAAAACCAGAACCAGCTTAATCCAAGATGTGATGCTATCGACAGAAGCTGCGAACAGGAAGAAGGGACAGAGGATTGGCTATTAAACTCACCAGAAACCAGTAGTGAAAGAGCTCAAAGACCCTAACAGGAAAATGCACAGAGAGACCCAGCCTTTGAATGTAGATTCCAGCTAAAAGGGGTTTCAGCACTTTCAATAAGCAAATATAAAATCATTGGTATTTTTGCAGGAATAGAGCTTGTCCATTTCTCCAGAAGCCCCAGATGAAAAGGTAATTTTGCTAGGTCGGTACGTAGTCATCTTGGGAACAGTGGTTATTTCTAAACTTATGAGATAATCTTATGCTAGGTTAATATCCTACCACTAGCTCTAAAATACATACATTGCAACTTGGCTAAATGACATCAGAAACCAAGAAACAGCAATATAGACTATAGCTACTGCATTGTTCCTCAGTTTACTCAGTGAGAACTCACTGGTCTGATACTCACACATCATCCGTGCCCCAGTTCATTTCTACCAGACACACTGGTTGCCACCTGTGGGATGGCATTTCCTCGTGAGACTGGATTGCACTTTTTCAGGAAGCAACCGCACACAGCTTGGAAGTATGAGCCTTTAATGCTTTTTTCTTTTGGGGCAGGAGGGGCAATGCTCCTAGATTCACTGCAAAACTAACTTCAGTTATATCTTTGTTTTCCCCTACCTTTCCAAATTAATATATCAAATCAGATCAAAGTGTTTGAGAAGTGATTCTTCTGGCTATGCCAGGATCGTTACACGATAGACATATATGAAAATAATATTCAAGGTTAGAATGAGATTCTTGCTCCCATAACAGAGATCATGGGGAGAATTAATTTGGCTGCTTCCCCCCCCCCCCCCCCCCAACGTCTCAACTATTAGTCCAATTAAATTAGTCGTATGGCAGTTCCACAAATACCAAAGAGTTTTTGGCCCTCAAAGGATAGTTGTCTTAGATTTTTTTTTTCCAAGGATATATTGTTTAAGAGGTAATTTTAATGCAACTTCCAGTAAACATTGTTTGAGAAACTAAAAAAAAAGGCAAAAGCATATAATAAAAAAAAAAAAAAAAAAATCACATTTCTGATCAATAAACACCTTTGTAGAAGCCTGCCATGGTCAGCAGATAGATGGGTATATGCTTTAATTATTAAGCAAGTTGGCAAGAGCTGAAAGATAGTCACTTTAAAAAGTCTTTCCTTTAATAAAATGGTTTGGATCTAGTTGAGGTTTCTTTGCTCAATATTTATTATTTCACCTGTCTTCAGATGGGAATGATGAGTATTTTGATAAATGGATTGAAATGCTTAGCTTTACAATAGCTTCTGTGTAAGCACCTCTGTATCCTCCCCACTTAAAATGCTGCATGGCAGCTTCTTACACAAATATTTATCTGTAAATCAAAGAAACAGCACTGGAATTCTCATACAGGTAGTTCACCAGAGGGATTACTTCCCTCCCATTAGCAAAAGTTTAGCCCTATTACTAAAAGCAAAATTGATCTATCTAAAGGTAGTCAAAAAGCATAAAAGTGCTTCCTTGCTTCCTTTTCTCTCCCCTCATCTCCAGGTTTTAATGGAAAAATAAAATAAATACACCCTAATCACATAATTTCTGACTTGTGTACAAGAAAAAAACTTCTGCAAAAATGACTTGCTATAAAAATAGAGAAAAGTGTCTTTCTCTTAACATATCAAGCATGTCCTCACAGTTCAAGGCCCTCATGAGCCACTCAGATTGTTGGGATTTCAGTACATAAATTGCCCAGATCTCACAAAAATGAACTGCTGCCACACAGCAAATTTTTAAAAATTCTACTCTATTAGCTCCTGGAGGCCTAATAGAATAAAAATGAGCAAGTGCAGCAATATGTATTTATAATACAACCTGTGGAATAGAGCCTATCTGTTAAATAGAGAGCAGCAGGTTCTACTGCACACTATACCATCTTCTGTTTTCACAGGAGTCCATTTCCCAGCAGATACAGTCCTGCGTAAAGTCCATCTCTCTCACTTCTCTAAGTTCAGAGATTCAGAGAAATAAAAGGCTGATATTCTTAGCATAAAGCAAATGGAGGGGGAAGAAAAAAAAAAATCAGCTGCATGAACTTGGAAGCAAGCTCCACTGGCACCATTGCTTTTAGCAAGATGCTATCTGACATCTTTTGGCTGAACAAGTCCCTTTTGTGGGGAGGATTGTACAGCAAATATTTCTGAGTAGCATAATGTTTGTTGGATATTGCTCTGTTAGGGCAGCTTGTGTTTTCACTCTATTCTGCTTTTGTATGCGAGGGTGTGGAATTTGTTAATCTAAATAAAACTCAAAATAGACAGCATGGCTTAAAGAGCTGCTGACGCCTGGTGGGAAATTTTGAAAGAGTTCTCTTTTGAAAAGCAATCCTCTGCATGAGTCTATCTCCAAGCTTTGCTTTGCTCTCAGTCTGCAGAGCAAGAGGCTTCCAAGAAGTTAATTTAGCTCTTTAATGGGAACACAAACTACTCTCGGTGCTATGTGACCTGCTAACTTTGCTTTGCAAGTGTTTACATTCATCTTGCTACCTATGACTGCCCAAACCTCTGTTTCAGAGAAGGGTAGAGATACAAGGATGCAATATCCTTGTTTTGGTAGTTGTGATTAGTTATTTTTCAAGCCACAGGTGGGATGCTGGCTGGCTCTAGTTTTGCTCTCAACATTCCTGGGCAAAACTCCACATTAAGCGTACCTGCTCTGGACTTTTCTTCCTGACCTACAGCCATATATCACTACCGTGATTTCCATCATAGCTACACTGCACGATCCTGTTCCTTTTTGTGAGCACCTCTGGGTGCGCAGCACTTCCAGCCTTGTGCTGCTTATGGTTACAGAGGTTCAGTTGCCTTCTACAGAAAGCAAACTGAATTTTTCCTTTGTGAGCCAAGTCCCCTATCTGGGTATATGTCCAGTAAAAGAAGTTTTACCCCCCCATTACATTGAAGATTGCTCTCCATGCAGTCTTCTGTTATTTTCAGGTTTGTTGCTATAAATTTCTCATTATCTGTATATTTCTTGTTGTCACATGTATTCCCTCTTGCTTCATCTTTGCCTTCAGGTGAGGATAAATTGAAGTCTTACGCAACAGCCCTCTCCAGATTTCAGTCTGTATCAATGGAGAGACGCCCACAGAATTGTCTTATCTGTCCTCTGTAATAGATAGCAAGTACCTGAGCTTTGTTAAATTTAAAACAATTCGGTTCTGGATTTGCATTTTCTGATTTCAAGTTAGAGGTTTGGTCTTTGAGCAAACATCCAAGCTAGCATCTACAAGTTACTGAAAACTACTGCAAAAAAATTACTGCATGCGCTCTTTCTGACTGAAGTTACAAATCCTTCACCAGCATTCATGATCACAGCAGCTCACGTTCTGCAGCAGAGATATTTTAAGTTTTAGAAAATCTTTAGGTCAGTTAAATTCAGATTAACCTGTCTTTTCTAGTTAATCTATCAGTATAAACCTCATTCCTTCCACATCATGATCTCCTTTTACAATAGGAAAAACACCCAAGCTTCAACAAACAATACTGCAATAGAAGGATCCAAATAGTGTCCAAAATGGCTCCAAGACATGCAACATTTCAGTAAGGTCAGGGGAAAATAAAACTAGAGTTACCAGTATCATTACAGGAAAGCCTACACTTTTGTGCATGACAGAATATGTCCCAATTTGCAGCTTGAAATGCTACAAAACCCACCATGCAATCCACGTATTCATTAAACGGTGAAAGCAAATACAACTTTTGTAGCGTTTTCATCTTTTAAGTCTGAATACAGCAATCCATGCTTTCATTCTTAGATGAATTGTAGATATCTCCTCATTACTCATACCCAGAGGAGGCAAGCCTACCAAGAATGATTTGGCAAGTACTAAAGATAAATCACAACTGATCACTGCAGTCATGAACCCTATGTGAATGGGTTTGTTTGGGGTTTTTTTTGGTTTGGTTTTTTTTGTTTTGTTTTGTTTTTGTTTTAAATCTGTTTGTTTCCAATATTCAGAGTTTAAGAGAAAAAGAGGATGAATCTGGAAAGAGAACATATTAGGAGAAGTGCTCACCTGTGTTGGGCCTTGCAGTTCATATAGTTAGGCGATTAGACAAATATCAGTTTCTGTTAACACTGACCATCATGCCAGGACATCTGCGAGACTGGGGTATTTTGGTTTTGTTTACTTTTTAAAACAAGAAGGAAAGGTTGAGGTAGATAATCTCACTAAAATATAACTGGAACCGATTTAGACTGTCATCCACAATGCAGGACAATCCACTGAGCACTACCTACTGTTTTTAATGTGACCCAATTTATTTTCACCCACTTCAACTTGTTGGCCTACCTTGGCAGAGGCATGCAATTTTGTAAAATACCTGGTTCTGGAAGCCATTGCCTTTTGAACCCTCCCCCATTTTTCTCACCCTCTGCACAAAAGCCATTTAGATAACCTGTATTAAAAGTGCGCAAACTTTCATTGCCGCCTGTCACGCCAAACTGTCTGAATCAAGGCTTTGGTGCCAAGTCCCATCTTCTTTATTCCTTCTTTATATTCTTGCAATTCAGCTGAGTCTAGCAGACTGTTAGACTCAAACTGGTCTGAGGGTAGACTCAGGGTCCACAAATCTGTATTTTATGAACAGGTCTACATGAGAAAAAAAATCTGTCACTGTGAAGGCCTGTCCTGCCACTCACCAGACCTCAATTCCTTTCAGCTCTTCAGTCATAGACCTCATCCCCATCATAAAAACAGACTGAGGAGAGCTCTGTGAAGCTGATTGCAAGAGCTGCCACTGTGAGAGCTTCCTTCAGTAGAAAGGATTAGAGCGTCCTGAAAATGTCAATCAGATATCAAAGATACATGAAGATTGAAAAATAAAATGTACAGTTTATAAAAATAAGTCTTTGGGAGACACACTCAAAGTACCTTGAAAAATTTAAGAGAAACATGTCATCAAACCAAATACATACTGAACTGTCCAACTTTAATTTTTCACTGATAAAACTCCAAGCACTGCAACCAAGACAATAAATAAAACAGCTAAATCCTCACTAGTATCCAATTTCCATTTACCATGACTAAGTGTCTCCTGCAGCTGATGCACTTCAGCTGATAGGAGCTCACATACCTCCCACTAACCAGGTGCCCTACATGTCAATGAAAAGACACAACTATCAGGACTGTCACAATCAAGAACATACTGCTGCTGCTCTTGTAACAGGAGCTGCATCAACCACCCAGCTAAGCCACCCTAGTAGCGCCTGCCTGTTGAGTTTTCTGTTGTTTGGGTTTTAATTCACTTTACTAAGATTGCTTTTCATTCACTTAGTGACAGGTAGTTATTTGTTTGCAGGGTTCCATTTGACATTTATTGTTAGTGTAAAACACTAATAATAATAATTAGTGCCTTTTTAGAGTTGTCTGAGGTTTTAGTGCTGGTGCATTGTTAATATAAAACATCCCAATGCTTTGCTGTATATAGGATAGTATGATAGTATTTAAATATAACAAAGGGGCTCATTATACTGAGACCAGATTGCAGTATCTTTGAGCCTCCTGTTAGCAAGCCAAGATTTAACATCCTCTAAACTTGTCTGCAATGCTAATACTTTCTGGAAGGGGGAAAAAAAAACCCAAAACAAAAGCTAGACAGACATATACCATTTTTATTCACTTAGAGTTTAAGAGCTAAAGTAAGTTTAATGAAAAGAGGATGGGAGTAAGTGAGAATAAATGAGTCCTACAATTACTTCGAGAACCTCAAGATACTCTGGACATGCTTGCGCAGGCACAGGTCCATGTATGGGAACGGATCATTCAAAACCACGTCATAGTTACCTCACTTACTCTGTCATGTCTCAGATCTCCGATAATCATTTTCATAACATGACCAATGAGGCTATGGACAATACTTTCAGAGCATCTCATTAAAATATATTTGCAATATTATCGTGGATTCATGTTAAGCACATTGTAGTACACACATTCCTTGGTTGGTTGCTCTTCACCAAGCCACTTAATCATGACAGTTTTCCATGTCATATCAATATGTTGCAATGGTTATCTACTTCAGAGGACACATTTTATTCTAGAGGGAGCAAACTGAGGAAAACTTTCCATAGAGATTACTAGGTGCCATTTCTAATAACAGGAGTCATTCAAAACTTTAAAAAAGTAAGATACACTGTTTTGAATTACATGACATTCCAAGAATTGCTTTATGGACAGTGAAAATAAGGCTAAAGTTACGAGCCAGGCATTTGCCAATCACAACTAGCTTGTTCTCCGTTTTTTCTCCTGTAGTTCACCTCTAATCATAGTTGAAAGTTTGAGTCAGTTCTCATTTCTGCTGGGGAAACTCAAGGATGATCTCACGTTTGTAGAACTCTGTTTTTGGACAGATCTTATTCCAGGAAAGATTCAGAAGTCAGATCTGTGCCAGCTAACGTTGCACAAGTGAAGCCCAAATTACAATTGAGGAAGAGCTCACCCTTTACCTTAATGGAGTCAGACCACAAGGGGAAAAGTGAAATAGGAAAACCTTGAATGGAAGGTCAAAAGAACTGAGATTTAAGTAGCTCAACCCATCAAAAAATGTCCCTCACGATTATTACTTTCAAAAACAAACATGAAGAGTTGAGGCAAGTTACAAGGTGTGCTCCAAGAACTCTTGCTGTAATTACATGAGCAGAAAGACCCAATAATGGGAAGGAAAGAAAGAAAGAAATGCACAGTTATTCCTCTATTTTCCTTTCTTTCAAGGGCTAACTCATTCTAACTCAAGGAAGTGGCATTCATTATGACAAACTGAGTTTAGACAAGATATGTCAGATTCAGCTGCACTATATAGCTTAAGGTATTCACATTTATACTACATATTGTAAGAAGGGACATATGAAATAAGAATTTCAATATTGAGCACTCCTAGATCTTTGAGGCTTTCTGCCTGAAAACACGTTTGCATGAAGTACTTGTCTCTGTACGGTCTTGACAGTCACAGGGTTAACTACTCCCCTTTCCCATCTGCCCTTTCTTGAGGCCATTGGGCAGCACCGACTTCCCAGATATCAAATTTATTCTTCATTTAAGAAGTTACAGATCCAGTTGCCATACTAAGCACTTGCTGTATTTAATTTCAGTACCTCCAACAATTGAATTCAATAAGCCTTTTTAAAAGAAATTCCACTTTGTGCCAACTATGACCTCCGAGCCAGATTTCTTTGGTTCTTACTCTGCCCAACACATTCAAGTGAGCAGTAGCTTGAGAAGGAAATGAGAGGCAGGTTTTTTTGGTTGGTGTTTTGCCTCTTTGGATGCAACAGCAAGAACTGCTGAAATAATTCCGATATCCCATGTTTATTTTCCACCACATTTGGCAAGAGAAACAAGAAAGCCTTGAAGTATCCAAAGAAGTCTATATCTCCAAAGCTTGAATGATGTGTGAGAACATAAAAGCACATTACCTGTCTTGCAAACTGTAGCAGCTGTTGGCACTGCTAGGAAGTTTTAGAAAGGATCACAAGTGATATGTTAAAATATATTCCAGAGGAAAAAGCATGAATTACCACAACTCGTCAGTAAAAAGAAAAGGTTAGGCTAACTTTTTTTTTTTTAAAAAAAAACCCACTCCATTTCAAATAGCAAAGTTTTAAGCAAGGTAAGTTTAAAATGAAAAGGAAAAAACTTAAAGCATAAATGGAATATTTGACTAAAAAGTCAACTAGGTTTTATTTTCTGAAAGTGTGGAGATTGACCTTTTGCTTTAATTCTATTATGAAAATGCTTGGAAAACCTCAAAAGCTTAATCAGCTTTAATCTTGGCCTCACACAGTTGAGATGAAGCTTTGCTTTCCATGGTTTGAAATAGCCATACGAGTCAGACCTCAGCAGAAAGACATTCAGATCTGCTATTGACAAGAATGGAAGCAAAATCTTCAGAAAAAGATAAAGCCAAAATCTGCTGAAATCTGTTTTGATTCTGTGACCCAGATACCAACAGGGAAATAACAAACATTTGCTGTATGTTGCACTTGGCTTTCTGTTGTGGAGTTGAGCTTCAAATGACCCTGGAGCATTCATTTTCTAGATTATAAACTTTTGAGAAAGTCAAGATATTCCCACTGATGGGCTCATCTTTAAAAGCAAAGCTTTACTAAGGGTGACAACTCTTGTTTACAAACATGTAACTTCCATACTTGTGTCTCTACTAGAAAGGACACCTAAAGAAATTAATATCATTAAATGGTCCAAGGATAAAAATTTCACCAAGATAAAAAGTTCAACAACAACGATATATTACTTTTTTTTACTTTTTTAAATTATTGTGTATCTCTGGACAAAATGAAGAGTACTTTTCAAAGAATTCTCTCCCCTTCAGGTGGGCTTTTTCTATAGGGTCTAAACTTCTGCTTTCTATCCCCTTAAATTCAGCAAATTCTGCAAATATCCAAACTGGATTCTCCACCCAGAAATTGGAGAATTTTGTCAAAAGTTTTTCCAACTCTGAATTGAAAGTCTCTCCCTCCTGAAGCTAGCACATTTTTGCATCTTTGGTTCTTACAGCATTATGAAATAACAATCCATCTGATGAGGTTTGTATCCCCAGCCCTATCTGACTTCACCTGATGGTGGGTGGGCTGGCCATCTGTTCAGGGAAAAAAAAAAAAAAATCCCTGTGCTTTACTTAAGTTTCCTCCCTTTCCCCAACCCTCTTTCCCCTATCTAAGCTACAAAAAATTGTTTCTTCAGTCTCCTGTCTGACCCATAAGTGGTTTCCACCATCCCGCACACATGATGTAATGTAAGATGACATGATTGATGCAGCCTGACCTGACATGTCATGACGCCGCTTGTCACATGTGGAATTCAGGAAGAAAAATAAAATAAGCAACGTTGACGTGTTCATAATAACCCATGATTTTTCCTTTCCTCATTATCTTCAAATTACTTAGGCATTTACTACATAAGTGTTATCGCTAGTAAGCAAGCTACCTGCTCGAGACAATGATAAGAGTTGGACTATGATCCCAAAATCTTTACATGGGCATTTTCTTCCTTAAGAAAAATTTTGACAGAGTAAAGACTGAAGGCTTGAATTGCAGATTTGCCACTACCTAATGTGAAGTGGGTTGCACATTTCATCTCTCCTGTAAATTAGAGAATGAAAACAGCTTGTCACGCCTCTTGAGACCAGTAGGTACCTTCAACAACAAAGTGCTAAAAGCTGACCCAGTGCTAATGACTAGGCTCTACATTTTCTTTAAGCGGATGCTGGACTATTTTCCTTGAGTGTCTATTTTAAAAGGCAAGAAAAACAGAAGGGAAAGTCAAGATTATGCATAGTTTACCTGCAGTTCTAATGTGCTGTGTATTAGAAGGCAGCAGAGACTGACATTACCAATGTATACTTTATGGCTATTTCTGCTTCTAAAATGCTATTTTAATACATAAAAAGTGATAAAGGTCCTAAAGCACCTCATAGGCAGTTTTAATACTCATTACACACCTATTTTCCCAGACTACTTTTTCCCTTGATACTTCATTGAGAGTATAAGACTCCAAGAGGAGCCTACAGAAATATCCTAGTTCTTCAGAAAATGTCCAGAGCTACCTGCTCTGCTTCTCATTGCCATCGCTAAGTGGCTTCCAGCAACTTCAGTGGAAGTGGTATCAGATCCCAGGCTATTTCACACTCAAGTCAGGATAGGTGAGAGAAGGTAGAGGTTAGTTGGTATGTTAATAAAGGTGACTTGAAATAATCTCAGCTGGTGTCATTTTCAAGTCAAAGGATATTCCTCAAATACCAGGGTTGTCAGTAAACACTTCAAAATTCCCAATCTTCAGGTATTTCCAATATCCTCCACAAACTGCAGAAAGACAGAAGCACCCCTAAGTTTTAACTGATTCTGGGCAAATCCCTAACATGCTACCTGGCAATTTCAGCATCCTTACCAAGGCAATCTGGCAACTGTTTGCTTTGGGCATCTCCTCTCTGCCCTAGGGTCTTCCAGCATTACAGGAGACAGGGTAAGCAGGTTCCCATCAAAACCCTTCTGTCCAGGGCTCTCAAGCTTTCCTTAATCTTTTTAATGTTCTTATGCCCATTACAACTTGCTTAAGGCATTTCTCTGTCCCCATAGAGGCAGTCGCATTCATTCTTCCTAGAAATGGCAGCCAGAAAACGCTTCCTTCACTTTGGACTCCAGCACGAAAAAAAACTAAGACTTGTCTGAGAACTACTTAGCCCGTGGAGGAAAAAAAGGACGCAATTTAACGGAGGTTGAAGTCCTGCAACTATGAAATGACACAGTGGGAGGGTCCTGCAGCAATAGACTTCAGATTGGCACTAGTCTGAAGTGGCAGCTTTTACTTCAAGAGATAAAGTAGATTAATTATTGCTCAAGATTTGGTATATTGCTGGGGCTTGCTGAACAGTCCAGCAAATAAAAGGATCAAGTGATAAGCATGTGAAAAGCAAGGGCAAACTTGAACTATATTTTAGTAAACACATACCTCTATGACCAGCTAATATTTCAAACATCAATTACCAATGCTTGCCTCCAGTGCAGCAGTTGTTGACTTTGAAGACTGGAGGTGATATCTTTAAATAATGCAGCTCCATTGTAATAAATTGAGCTGCACCAAAGTCAACTCCAGAAGGGTCTGATCCAAGCATATTTGACTTTAAGATCAAAACAATCTGGGTAAAATTTTCTGAGAGCGAGTCTAATCACTTATCTTTACTAGACAATGTTATCATAGTCAAATATACACACAAAGAAGGAAGGCAGCTATCAGCGACAGCGTTCACCAGCAGCCAGTGGCTGCAAACCGGGGTACGTTGTGCTCAGGGTTGCCAGTTGACTCATGCAGTTCTTCACAGTTGTGATTGAACACAGTAGCGTTTTACACTGTACACCCACCTATAAAGAACATACAATTCACGCATTAATCATCTGTGTCACGGAAGCACTTCAGATATGGACTAAGACATGGTTACGTATTTGGGGTGGGCAAGTCAGATTCTGTGTTTGTTTTGCTCAGAGCTGAATTTCCTCTAAAAACAAAGAGCCATGTAAAATCCAAACATTAACAACCTAAAAACTTTTCAAAGTTGTTTTTCGAGCTGAAGTTAAGAGTGAATTCAAACTGACCAGATACTCATGTTTTACTTCCCAGTTTGCCAAAAGAGTCTGATGAAAGATTCACCTATGTGAAGCCATGTATTTGTCTCATTTTCACCACTAACCTTCAGTCATATTGTAACAGCTAGGAAAGGACAAATCAAAGCTGCTCATTCATCACAAAGCTTGATAATAAGTTTTACAGACAGCGTACTTACATCTCGAAAGGAAATCCCACAATTTTAACGTTATATATGGTGGCTGTTCCACAGCCAAGCGCAAACCAAGGTTGTAGAGCCACAAAGACAGCCTAATGGTATGCCACCAACTCCAAGAATAACACTTGCTTCTGGCTGCTGTAGAATCACAGGCTGCACCAGGATCTGACATACGAATGGGACTAAAGCAGAACTGGGAGCTCTACACATGGGTGCGCTCACCAGGCAGGGCCCGGCACTCTGAAAGGCAGAATTCGGCCACATGCAGAAGTTCAAATCTTGGACCAGTATCTTGCACACAGCTTTATCTAGGGTGAGACACATGCATAAATACCTTTCTAGTAACCAAATCCTTCCAGCTGTATGCCAGCTTGCATTTAAACTGGAGAAGCCCAATACATAGCGAAGTTATAGTGACTGAAGTGCTCTTATAGTAAACGCTCACCATGATAAATCAGTACAGAATTAGTGACACACCTGCCTAATATCTGCATCTTCTTTAAGAAATTCTTCTACAGTTCTCCCAGTCCCACTCAGCCTCGTATCCCACAAAGCCTTTGAAATAGTAACAAAATGCTGTATCTATTCACTGGCATTGGTTTATTTAATCTAGCATTTTTAAGCTTGCTAAAATTGCTTTTTTCTGCCCCCAGCAATTTCTGGTACATATACTGTCACATAGGAGGATAGAGTGAAAAACCCCCAAAACCTTAGAGTAGGGAAGTGGCTTGCCCCCCACCTTTTTAAGTGCCACCGCTTTCCAAAGAGAAGATTTTATATCTTATGTAGCAACTGTTAGCAGTTTGTGACATTTCTAGTCTGTCCAGGGTGTAACTAGTACATGACAGGTCAAGGCTGTCACCTTCATAAAAGCAAAGAACATCTACACTGGCACACTACACTGTGGAGTCCCTCTGAGAATTACCAGTGTCATACCAAATATCATCACAGTATTTATCTTCTCTTCATCTCTGCCATTTGTAGGAGCTTCCCAAAAATTCAGATTATTTTTACATGAAGACAGCTTTCTCCTTACTCTTGTGAAGTGAATGTCATAAACCAAAGCTTGAATCCATGAGATTTAATTTGTCCTTGTGGCAACTATAATTAAAATACAGCTCTTTGGGGAATACCTGGAAAATTAAGGTTATTGTTGTCACCATTATTAATTAATTATCATCAGATGCTTGCTCTTAAAAAATGATCAGTCTTTAGATTTTGATGCTCCCTATTATCCTCATTAAGTAAATGGTGAAATAAAGATGAATGAATTGCAAGCAGATGAATTAATGATTAGCCAAGAATACTTTAGACTGAATTCTGTAACCCGCAGGTTTCACATCAGTAGAAAACACTCGCGCACCAGGCTGTGCTTTGGGTAAGTGTTCACATGAAACTAGCGCTCTGATTGGGAAACTTTCCTCTATTCAGAGCAAGAGACAGATAAATCAGGTGCGAGGAGAGGAAGTTAAATCATTCTCGTGTAGCTGGTCAAGGATTTAGAAAGGAAGGAATACTAATTATGGGCCCATCCCGGACACATCAGATGGCATTATCCTAAATAAGAAATGACATATAAAGCAATGGATCATTTCTGCACGGGAGATAGGAGATATTAATAATGGGCCAAATTTAGGGTGAAGCAAAGCATCAGAGTCCTCCAGGGAAGCAGTTACGCTTCTCTGATTTCCAGGCCAGTGCCAACACTTGCACAGCACGCGCAGCATGGGAGATGCTCTTCCTGATGTTTTGGATGTTTTGCCAACTGTATTTACTTCTCCTTCTCCTGTCTCAACCCCAGCATGCTCCTTGTTCTGGCAGGTGCAGAAACATGGGCTCCATAACCAGATGGGCAACCCCTAGGAGTTCTCCCATGTCAGCAATTTGCCAGAGGTTTCTCTTGTGCCACTTGACCCATTGCAAAGCTACCAGCTCCAAGGGAGCCCAGTTGGCCAGCCTCAGACCTTGTATACCATTTCTGTTGTTCAGCGCACAGAAAAAAAAAAAGGACTGACTTGGAGGAAAGCTTCCATTTATTTAATAAAGAGGCAGAAGAAAAAGGCTATTCAGAGCTACCCTAAAGGATCAGGTTCCCTAAATCCCTTGTTTCTAATATAATTTAGAGCAGAAGTCGAATGTTACAGAAATGCTAATCAGTTATTCAAATGCATTTGTTGTGCAGTAATATAAAGTTGGCCTTTGCTGTGTATAATGTCAAGGCATGCTATTTTAGGGAGCAATATCCCCCTTTGCCAATCTCCGTGTAAGGCACTGCCACGATTCAGCACTCTCAGATTTTCACCAAGAACATATCTGTTGCAGGTGGAGGAAGCTAATGGGATCTTCTTTCTTGCCCTGTTTCTATTACAGAGGGTCCTGTCTTAAATGAAGCTTAAGCCTCACTTGTGCATTATATTTATTTCTCCGAGGCACAGGCCCTATGTCTGCTGTCACCGTTTACAGCCACGTAGACCTCAGAGCCAGGTCTGTGGTAGCCCTGCAGCGCCCTTCAGAAGTTGTCTCCCTCAAATACAACCACTGCTCAGGTGCTTGCTAACAAAATACTGTTCTGCATGTGCCAGACAGCATCCAAAGCCAACCTTACTTGTTATTTTATCACCTACTTATCACTTCAAAAAATCCTGAGGTAGGCTCTTAAATAGCAAAGAAATTTAAAGGCATATGTTATCTAGGTTTTTTTATGATTTAGTATGACTGTGCAGCGCATTCCCTGCATGGCACTCACACGCACTATGGATTTATCCTCCGGGTACAAGTTCATACTCGAAAGGAACAGAGTACCATACAGTGTCAATGCTGAACCACATGGGCCAGAGCTTCCAAGGGGCCAAATATGACAACAGATATATGTTTAAAATATCAATTATTGAATGCATTTGTTGTGTAGCCACAGCAACCTCCTATTTACAATGTATTATGCATCAGATCCACTTACACAGCGATTTCCTTGGGGAAACAGTTACAGACTCATGCTTGCTGTCCAACCTGTACAAGAAATGCTGAGTGCCCTGTCACTGGGATCTTCAGAAGCACTCGGGAAAGGCCTAACTCCGTTCCTGTTATCTTTAACAGAAAACAAGACCAATATTTAGTGCTTCTAAAAGTCTTGTGTATTCTGTCAGCAGTTCAGTCTCTGGGTTCAACCTTCCACTCCCTTATTCACACGCCAAGAATTGTCATCACAGAGCAATGGTTTGCAGAATTACATCCTTTGTTACTTATTCAACTAGACCATTTAAAATATACTGCTAACATGCAGTGGTATTACTTGTATTTAAAAGCTAATACATGTTTTTCCCCTCTAACCCTAGTTTTACCTTGTCTTCTTGCAAGCCATGGCGCATAGGCTAGTGATGAAAGTAGCAAAGGGGAATCGGAAAATGAGGCTTTTGACCCTCATGCTGTTGTAAAAGTATTGTTTTGCTACTGGGAGTAAGATTGTGCCCTGAACTGTTTTGTGAGGTTGTAGTTCAGCCAGAAATTTCCTGGTGGCAGCCATGGTTTCAGCACTCCTCCATTAACAGCTCATTCTGCTGCCAGATCACCTCCACTGTAGCCTGGCTACTGATGTGGCTGCAGGGGCAAGCAAGTTCAGGAAACTTAAAACAGCCTTTTCTTTTCCCACCAGCTTGTTTTTAGCCAGATCACTTCCTAGGTCTGCTTCAGCGTGCAGCTACAAATATGGCAGTGGGTACAACAGTGGGGACAGTACATGAAGTTAAGATACAAGCAAAGATTGTAACAAAAGTATAGTTGTTTAAACTAGTTTAATCCCTTTTGAGCAGCACTGCTCTCAAGTGTCACACAGCCTACGATCACAGATGACCTAACTGCCCTAGCACCCTATTCCATAACTACTCTTCAAGGAACATTCAAGGAAACCAGCAGTCCAAGCTGAACATCCTTGGTTTAGTTCCTTTAAATCATACCTTTTATACTAGTATTAATATCTTTAAAAGAGCAGTGACAAATAGCATTAAGTCTTCATTCCCTTTTTTCTCATTGTTAGTTCAGTGGGCTGTTAGCTAAAACATACAAAAGAAAGGAAGACTGGCTGACTTGAGACCTGCTGAAGAGGCTTTTGCTTACACTGCCTGCATTTCTTTGTTTATCTGACTGTATTGTTTTGCTTCAATAGTTATATTTAGGGCATTCGTAAAAAGGGCGAAATAGTGGTGGTTTTTTTCCAAGATGCTGTGGCTATAGCTAAGTTCTACTGAGCATGCAGGAGCTCTGCAAACAAAGAGCTGAGCAAACAAAGAAAAAAGCTAGACAGAAGCTAGGAACTCCTGCCCCAGCCCAAACAGACAAACGGCCTTGGGTGGATATCGAACATGTAAAGGTGAGCTTGACAAAGGGTGATTGCAAGAGGTGGGCTGTCAAGTCTCTGCTCCTGACAGGTTTATTTTAATGCTCATCTGTGTATGTTTGCTCAGTTTGAGGGCATTTCCACATGGAAGTGGATATACAAACAAGGGGCTATAAGAGGATAATTATTATTTTGCATTTGTACTTTACAAACACAACTGAATTAATTCCCCCAACACTCTGTTGTAATAGTGAAGTGGTGTAATTCAGTCAGGAAACAGAGTTCAGTGAAAAATCCAAAACATGTCTGCAAGAGTCAGGGAATAAAACCTTACTCACGTCATCTCTACCAACATTCTCCCCCCCATCAGACATCTAAGAGTTGAAAAAGGAGATGCAAATTTTTGGTAACCGTATTTTCACCAAAGTTTCATAGTTGTAGCTAGTGGATGCACAAATAGGCTACAATAGCTCATCTGTAAACTCTACGTGCCCAGCAGACATGCAGGCACAGAGGTTCAGCCCTGACTCAAGTGATGATGACCTACAAATTGTAGTAGTAGCAGCTCGCTGTTATGGTTTGAGTCCTTTTTACCCTACCGCCACCACATCCCACTTTGGTATTCACCCCTACTTTACCCCAAAAGGGGTTAGGCTCAAACCAAGCTATTTGAGCGAAAGAAAATTTTTGTTCTGCTTCTTGCATAAGAAGCAGCACAGAGGGATGTATGCTTTTTGCAAGTGTTTAAATTTTTACCATAGTATTTATTAACCTATCCTAATGTTGACTTATGCTTCAATAAGGTGTCCAAAGAAGTTGAGCAGTATACAATTGTTATAAAGAGAATGGTACATTATTGCTGATCTCAATTTGCATCAGAGAACAATCAAAGGACTTTTATGGGAGTCATTACTACAGGCACACAGTGAGTGCAGAGTCTGAATTTAAAGCACTGCAGCAGTAGCAGAACTACCACTTTCATTTGTCACCTCAACAGAAGACATTAAAAAATATATAGGTAATGAAACTTAAGCATAACAGGTTAATAATTAAGATAGCACAGATTTCTCAATGCTGAAACAAGAACAAAAAGGCAGTACAAAGCATCTGTGCCACGTCAACATAGCAAGCAGGAATTCTATAAAACCACGGGTTGGACAAAGGTATGAATTCAAGGGTGGGGGTTTATTCTTCTTCAGGATATTTCAATATTTCTGCAGTTTTCAGAGGTGAGGTTTGTGACAGGTTTATCATTTTCAGCTGCCTCAGCCCCATCCCATCTTTCCCTCCTCCCCTTCCAAAACACAGACACACTTCTGCCAGAGCTGACCATCACGTGCCAAAGCCTGCCTGTCTCTTTAGCCTCTGAAGTTGGATGCTGAAGAGGTGAGGCTGGCTTTCAGAAAAGGTCAGCTAGCGCTAAAGGAGGAGACAGCCCCAGGGGTAGCTTGAAGCACTTAAAATGATAGAATAACACTTCTGAATTGGCAAAGGGGCAGAGAGAAGTACACACAGGAGGAAGTGGGAGTCAAGACAACAGGAGACGAAAGTGAGGGGAATGGGAAAAAGGGTAACATGTACAGGGAAAGGGAGATACCAAGTAGAAACAGAGAGGCACAGCATGAAGATAAGCACAATTTTAGTAGCAGAGAGGGTCCAAAAGAAAACAAAGCTATAATTAGAGCAGTAGTATAATGGCTAGCAACCTCAGCCCCATACTTCTACACCTTTTTTTTTTTTTAAAAAAAAAAAAACAGAGCTTATAGCACATTCCCACCAAATAAGAAAAACTCTTATATTGCATCCAAGTACAGTGGGAGGGGGACAAAGCAGAACTAATTTCCTCCTTCAGAGGTAGAGTTGAAGCCTCATTTCCAGGCTTTTGTTCTCTCTGGCACACCACACATGCAGGTTCAGCAGTCTCACCGCCACCATGCTTCCCTACAGTCTTTCACCCTCTGTCCTCTCCCAAAGGAAGTTGTTTAGCCCTGTGGTTTCCTACCAAATGTGGCGACATGGTGGCAAATGCATTAAAGAATGAGACAACCTGTCATCCCTTTAGAGGGTCCTAAGAAAGGCTGTTCTGTTTTAGTCTGCCTCCAGATGTGAATGTTTCTGCCTCATTTTTCTCCCATTGCAATGTGCTAGCAAGGCTTCTATCTGGCAGATGCCGGAACCAGAGACGTGGTAAGAGTCCTGGTAACAGCTCAGCATGTGCTTCTGCACTAGCCTCTCTCTGCCAGGTTATCTGGAACACAAGGTAGTGAGAGTCCCTGCTTAGGAGAGGGGACCAGAATCTGTCTTGACAAGTGTTTTGCATGCAGTTAAATAGACAAATGTATTCTGCTGCCAGCCTCTTGCAGGAATTTGACTTGATGCCTGTCACCAAACAGCTTCTTTTGCACTAGAAGAATTACAAAACACTCATACCCTATAATGATCAAAAAGAGAGCCCCCATGCCCACATTAGATTTCAGAGATGCAATCCACACTCCCTTGCAAGCTAATAACGTCTAAACCTACACAAAATTAGGATACGCGTTTCTGAAGGGTAAAACAAATGTGAAAAACTACTGTATTATATAAAGGTCACTGGTCCATCCTCTCCTGCAGCCTGTTTGCAGCAATGACAATCCACCTCCTCAAGACATTGCACCATGCACGTGTACACTGCAAGCCTCTTCTCAATTCCACTAGTTAGTGATTAACCTCTCGTATAGAGCAGAAAGGGCCATATAGCTCAAAGTGTTTTTAAGGCTAATGCTGTTTGGATACACTCAGCCTGCATGCAAATATCTAATATGACTCCTACCAAGCTATATCAGTGATGCTTTGTAGCAGTAAGTCCCAGGAGAGAAGTGTGCATTTTATGTTGTGTAGTTCATTAGCTATTCTTCCATTTCACGGCTTGTTTTTGTGTTATGGTCAAGTAGGAGTCCATTAGAATACCTGTTACTGTGCATGATTAGAGACTCTAATTTTGGAAGAGCTTGAAAGTAACAGTGGTTATTCATTTGTTGCAAATACAAACTCTCAAGAGACAAAATAAGTCTCTTCCTTATTTCACCTTCTGTATCGCTTTATTTCCACCATGCCCTTTTTCAGAGAGTACGGTGCCCCCAAACCTTAGAATCACAAATAAAGATATTAATGGTAAAACCAGCTTTCAGTCTCAGTAGAGATTGTGCCTCTTTAGTTATCAACACTAAATACTGCAATTAAAGGCTAGAAAAAAGACACTAACAATTTACATGACAAGAACTAACAAAGCTTGCTTTTTATGGATTTGTATCTTGTAGTCAGTTGAAACCCAAAAGGCTGCAAGACCCACCTGAAGCTACCCCTGCTGCTGGAGCATCCATAAAGGATTCCCCAGTTTCCTTACACCCAATGAGTTTATACAACCACCTGTCCTTCAGCCACGATCTCTTCCCCCTACATTTGGCCCCCATTTCCACTCAACTTACAGAAGCCCTGTTATCCCTCAAGGCTTCAGCACTAACAGGTTTTTGTGGATATCTGCCTAAATTTGTTACCCATGAATAGTATTATTGCATTTAGTTTATTTCCACAGGAAATCAAACAAAAGAACACACTTAATATATCTTCCCTTTCTTGGTCCGCTTACTTGCTCTTGCAAGCAGATTGCCCAAAGAGACCGCAAAAGTCTTGCAGTACTTCTGAAAGGTACCATTGGAGTGCCATGTAAACCAAAAGTCAAAAGCAGCTAGCTAGAGCACCAGTTTCTTCCATGGCTCGCTCACTCTTTGACCTCTCAAAGGAGAAAGACAACAAACTGACTGAGCCTCAACAGCTCATCTCATCGGCTTCCAAAATTGGTAACAACTTTGTCACTTCTGGCTATGACTGAATTTAAGTTGGCAATTCTGCCAATCCTCTGAGCCATCCAGCCCCTCGTGCCTTTCATTTTTTAGGATATGGTTAGATTAGCCCATCCGTTACAAATACGACACAGCAGTACCCACAAGCATTACAGAGTTTTCAGCATTTCAGCTAAAAACCCCATTTTGGAAGGATTTACAGCTTGGCTGCAAGAGTGGCGTCTGGCTGAAACGTGGCATACAAAGTCTCACCATAAGAGCCCAGACATTTAATAATAAATCAATTTGGCTATTTTTAAATTAGAAGGCTGAAAAATACACATGAAGTTTACCATTTGCTGACACATCTTTGATCTCAGAAGGAATGCGAATTCCACAGGCCAACTCTTCAGCTGATGTAAATCAGCATAACTACACTGGCATCAGCTGAGCTCCAGTGATTTACATGCTACAAATCTGTCCCTGTATTTATTAATGGAATATTTGTAGTTAGCTTTCAGGTCAAATCTTTACTGTTGATGTAACCTACTGGAACCAATGGGGAGTAGCACATACAAATACCGAAAAAGACTTAGGTTTCTTTCTTCCCACTCCTGATTATTAAAACAAAATGGCAGAGAACAAGCCTAATCATAAAGAACCCAGAGTATTTAAGGCAGTTCATATCTTGGCTGAGACCATAATGAGATTTACAAGGCAGCTATAGGACATGCATCAATTACTACTTTTTAATCTTTAAAGATTGATCCATATGGCAATCTGTGCTATCGTTGACCCACATTTATACCACAAGCCTATATTTTAGTAATTTCATAGGGAGGCCATGCTGAAACTTAAATCTCTGAGAAACACAGAGGCCAAAGATTTGGCATTACATTTAAGACTTTCTCTTCCTTCCTCCTCTCCCCCACACTATCTCCTGCCTATTGCTTGCTCTGTGGTGCAGAAAGGGCTAACCACCTCTGCCTCAGCTTCTTCAAACCATGCATGTGCAGAGGATCAGCTACTGAAGAGACCAGCTAGTATCAAGGGAGCAAGTAAGATAAGGCACGAAAGCCAAAAGCAGAACATCCAAGCTCAATTTAAGTCTGCCCCAATTTTCTCTGCCACATAGGGCAAGTTCTGTCACCTTTTGGCACTGTTTCCATCCCCTCCCCCTGCCATAAAGCCAAATGGGACTAATGATATTTACTAAACTGTGTGTGGAGCTGGGATTTATGTATGACATATGCTAAACATACCATCTATTTGCATGTTTATGATTGCACATGCCATCATAAATGCAAGGTGGAACTGCCTTTGCAAATGCATTATTTTACAAACATTTCTGAAAACCCGAGTATCATCTGGGTTATTGACCAGATCTTTTTAAAAGTAGTATTTTTTATTTAGTGATACTATAAACACAAAACATTTACTAACACTCAGCACATGCAGTGCCTGTCTATTATGGTGTATGCAGAAAGCATCGTAGCATTAATTGATGTAATGCCCAAGATAAAAACGTTTGCTTGTTTCACTCAGTACATTTCTTCATTTGCTGAATAATTCAGCTTCTATACAGGCTTAGCTGACCTTTGCTTGATAAAGTCATATTTCTAAGCATTTGCTTGCATTTGGTATTTTTAATCAGGTTCAAGTCAACTCACTACACATCAGAGCTGAGAATAATGATGCAGATACGTGTTTTAGCCAAATGATGTTCCTTATAGCGCACACACTTCCCCGAGTTGTTAACTAAAGTGTAAGAGAATTTACAATGCTAAATAAAACCAGGAAAAAAAAAAAGATGTTTTAATAAGATGAAAATCCAAATGTTAAAATAATGAGCCATCTGTATGGGTGGCCCTCTCCTGAGAGATGCCAAGAGCTTTACCATCTGTGAAACATTTACCAGCTGTTTCCTTCCTTTTTCGTGAGAACATAAGAAATCCTTGCAGTTGGTGTTTCTAACTGACACATCCTAGTGAAGGAAACAGGTTTGTTCAACGTCAGGGACCTCTCATGAAAGCTAGCCTGGCTGGAATTAACCTAATAATATTTTGGTAAGCATCGCTGTTCCCTATTTCAAAAAGGCCTTTCCAAACAATGATCCAGCAGACCACAGAGCACTCTGGAAAATGGAAGTGGCAGAAAACTGCCCATGAACCACAAGCTGGTTTCAGGAAAAATAAAATATATTGAATATTTGATCTGAACATTTCTGTACTGTTTTGCTTTTTTAAACCCTAATCTCTTGCAGGAATTCAGGATAAATTTGTAACCCACATGAAGCCCAAAGGCACCTGCAATAAATAAGCATAATCCAAGTACAGAACTGGACCTTGTTTTCTCTCCTCCGATCATTGCTTCATGCACCTGCAATCAGCATATCCCTGCAGCTTTTGACCCAACACATACCATACCTCAGTGCAAGTGAGTTAGAGGGTCCTGGGATCAGACAATCACGCTCTAAAAGATTTTAGTTTGCAGTACACACAGATCAAAGGCTACAAAATAAAGACAAGTTTAATCCATGAAAGGATATATTGGCTTGTATTTATTTGTATCCTGATGTGCTGTAGCCCTAATTGCACAACATTTAATTATTTCCTTAGTGTTCTCTTACTTCATTAGCTGCCAATGTGAATTGAAGAGAATATAACTTTAGAAACAGAATTAGCTCTTAAATTCCAAGTCAATGAAATTTGCCCATAGGAGTGATAAAGGGAGTTTCTATGAAGTATTCAGTTATGTTTTCAAAAGTTAATTTTTCAAGAGACTTGTGAAGCGAGTCAGGGGGAAAAAAGAAAATCAGCATCTGATCAGGTTGACAGTCTATGTGGTTGTGTCAAGAGCAATATTTAGTTATCATTTATATGCCAGACACAACGATATCCCGTACTTCACAATTACGAAAATTCTAAGACACGAAAACAGACTTCAGTTCTACACAATGCACTCGCAGCACCTGCCTTCAAATCAAGGACCTTTTTTCTCAATAAAATTTTCCTCTCCCTTCCCTCACTCCCTTTCCCCAAAAGGGAACGTTAGCCATAGCACGAAGATATGAAGGAGGCTTGTCATTTCTTGCGTGGCGACGCACTGACACGCGAGTGGGGACACTACTGAATGGAGCAGGCACAAGTGTGAAGATAACAGCACAGATTTCTGACACAGCACCCAGAGACTCCCCTCTTGCTTGCAGGGGAACACCCCTGCACAAATTCCAGAGCTGCCTCTGGAGCGAGTAAACTCTATCCCACCACTGATCCCACCCAGCCCAGGACTCGCATGTTAGCTGTACATACAAGAGCAACCCCAAAACCTCTTCAGCTTGTACCTATTGCAATGCAACCTCCATAATCAGCTCCACAATACCCGATAGCTGATTCCCGTTTTCCTAGAGCCAAGTACAGAAAAGTTGTCTCCATACATGGGCTATCTATACCGCAAGTGACGTTGCGAAGCACAACCTTTACAATTCAGCGAGGTAGCACCGGAATAAGGACAAGGCAACCTATAGCGGGCACTGTCAACATAAACACAGGTAGACCCCCTGGGCAGTTAGCCTGCTAGGATCTACAACATGAGACCACTAGAAGTCTGCATGACCTTGAGAAATACCTGAAAAAACCCATTACTGCAGTTGCTCTGCATCTTTCAGCAGCAAGCCATAAGCCAAGCGATCACACCATGGGCCACAGAAGAATTTCTCTCCTTGAAATCAGCATTGAATCAGAGAGTTAGTCAACAAGAGCAACACGTAGCTGGTTTCCTGCACTGCAGGATCTGTTCAGTGTGTAGTTAAATTTAAGTGTTAAACTCATTTTGTTATACATAACGCTTCTTTCTTTGATATTGGAACCATTTTTCTTTAAGTTTAAAAGCACCCAAATAGAAACACTTTGAAGAGACAAGTACCAGCAAATGAAATAAAAGGACACCAGGCATTTGGAAACAGGAGCGAATGGACTCTCCCAGAACACAACTAAACAAACATCCCAAACTGAGGACAGACCTAAGTAAAACTGTAAAAACGATAACCCTCAAGATCGCCAGGACTGGCTACAGCAGTGTATTTGATATACCACGTCAATCTGCAACGTATGGAAAAGAGTAGACATAAGCCTGCAATTCTAATTTCTTTCTATAACTTAAGAAATCATACTTTGCCAGTAAATTAAGTCAGTTGTAGATACTTTTATTAAACCACTTTGAGTACTACAAAGCACAGTTCTACAGCTACCAAAAAAATATCAAGATATAAACCAGCATAGATATTAAGCAAGCACAAATGAAAATAAAGGATTCATTTATGTCCTCTTGAGCAAACCAACTTCCCCAATATAGCATCCATGCTATCAATAAAACACCTAGCTTTTCTCATGAAAATGAAAACTTAAGTTCTAAGTTTTAAGTAATAGCAAAGAACAGCACAAGATTTTTTTGCTAGGCATCCTCCCAATAATTTTAGAAAGGTTTCTAATAGTGAATGGTACCAAAGACTTTATGATCTGTTCTTTAAAGAGGAACTAAAAGGTTTGGTAGCTTGCTTTATGTTTTAGAGCATAGTTATATCACTTTCAAATGAATCCGTCTTCTACCAGAAAATCTGAAGTCTTCAAAAGATGGTGAAAGTTTCATGCCACGCTTGAAAAGCAAGCCCTGGAAAACATAATATCAGTATTTATTCCCAGAGAAACTAAGGCATGAAGTAATACAGAATTATTTTGAGGCTGATGTATCTATGCTTGCCTCAAAACTGTCAAATCAGCTCAGCTAGATGGAAGTCCTAATGGTACCATAGCCCTTATGTTGTTCTTTAAGCATTATAAAAACCTTGGGCTAGAGTATGGTATAGAAAAAGTGGGTTGCTTGAGTGTTACCTGTTCAAAGCAGCACCTCCTTCTGATGTCAAGTGATTCTAATTCATTATATCAACTAGTGACCTGAGCCCATAATAGCATCTACACTTACATGAATGTTATTAGTATGTGCTTAAAAAGGGATCAGGAAAAAGCTAACACTGACTGCATTACATGCCGTGTTCCCCTGCTAGAATAAGATTAAGGTCATTGGCAGGGCAGACCATGTATGTGTAAAGTTTACATTGCAGATATCTTCACTGGTTTGCTGAAGTGCTCATAATTTCAGGCACTCAAATACTCCTCAACATTTTGAGTATAAAACATATGCAATTAATCAGAAAGCCATTACTAACAAAAATGGGTTTTGTAGGTGTATGAAATCTTGCATATCTTTTAGGATTTATAAAACCCACAGCTGAGTCTGCTATTTAAGACAAATAACAGCCAGGTTTTAAAATTAAGCAACCTTAATTTTTTGTTGCTATTTTGAAATCTCTCAGGGTGTTTTTCCACAGTTTTAAATTCCTTACATGGCATCAAGCGTAGCCGCATATATTAACCCATTTTGTTCTTGGTTCTAGCTCTAAACTAGAAATATTGCTCTGAACAAAGTCCATCTTGAATACTACCCTTCCACACGCAAACAGCAAAACTTCACTTTGCATTTGAAGTACCTCTATAACTTTAAGCCTTGCTTTTCTGTTTTGAAAGCTAGCAGTTTTAGCAGTTAGTACTTCTAAATAATACCAGTTACAGTGCTCAATGTAAAAATTCTAGATTATAAAAATGGTTTGTAACCATAGCCTCTTTTCTGTGCTCCTGGAAACGCTCCGAGTGCTGTAAGCTGCACAGCGGGCTGGTAAGAATGTGACAGAACGGACTCCAAATAACACCAAGGTGACACGGGTAGGGTTACTGATGATTTAGTGGGCTGCACAGTGCTCCTGGTTAGGAGGCATTTGAGATGTAAACTCAAAGAATCCAAACACTGAGCATAGCTAGCAATCCCATTTTACTTGTTGGAAGGGTAGCTGCGTTAACCAGAGTATCCTGGAGAAATTCCAGCATAGGTAACTGCATTCTGTTTTAGGAAATTCTCCCTCCGTTTCCAATTAGGAAAGGTGTTCATCATTCTTTGTCTTTGTGCTGCTCCCATGATAGGGGTGAACAAAGGCAGCAGTTGACACTGATCAACTTTTTGACACATAGGTGGAAAAATGGGCTTGCTAAGTAGTTAATGGTGAATATTAATATTTTAGGTGGAGACCCCTGCACAGTTCACTCAGGGACAAGTGGTACTGCCATGAACTACAGGAACCATTCTCAGTATAAGGAAAAAAGAAACAGAGACTGGCCCAAGTACTGAGGCTGCACCATTACAAAACTCCGACTATATTGTGCAATAAAGAACTAGGTGTCATTAATGATCAAGGAAAACCTCTGTTCTTTCTCTCTCTAGTTTCAGGTGACGTGTCCACCTTACCACAGTAAGGTGTTCAGAGAGCTACCACTAACCAAGAGAAGAACAGACTCAGGCCCCATATTTGTAAGTTTGCCTGGGATGAATGGCTCTATAAACCTTTAAAGCCCTCGTGCATCCCGTGTAATCAATGACACTAAAGCAAGTCACCGACTTTCAGCAGATGCATTGAAGACTGAGCAAACTACCACATCAATACACAGAGAGAGACTTCGCTCCAGCATTTCTGCCTAGCTGGGAATTTCAACGAAGTAGGTGCATTGGAGTTGCTCTTGACCAACAGGCTTCATCTAACAAAAATGCCACTGTACAATTTATGTGCTTGAATATCTTAAAAGTATCATCTCTTCCGGTCCAAAGGGTCCTTAAGAAGAGCTACAGGACAGGAGTAAGAACACGTATGCAGGCAGACTGATGTTTCTGCACACAGAAGGACATTTCTTCACATTATTTTTATGTGAATGACCAAAATGGAGCTGTTTGAAAAAAACCCTTTCAAGTATTTCTGGCTTTCCTGACCCTGCCCCTTTCTTATTGGTATAATATTTATGATCTTGTATATCTTAATTCTTCCATTGAGAGTCTTATGCCAATTCACAGACCAGGTGCTGTGTAGGTGGGTGCTGTGTGGGTTTCCCCTCTGCTCAGATGCCTGAACTACAAGAGCTAAGCATCATGTTCAGCCAGGCCTGAACACCCTTTGAGCCAAGACTAATGATCTGTGCCAAACTACAGAGGCAGCCTGGGATCAAAACACCTTCTTTAAACTTTTGTTAATATATAGTTACAGAAATAGTACAAATCTGTCCGTAAAAATCTCTCAATCACTTGTGCAGTCAAACTTACACCTCATTTGTCAGAATGTCACTGAACAGTAGATGCCCATCCTGATTTCACAGTAATTCATTATTACTTAACTCCATTCATTTCAATGGAAGGCATCAGAAATCCTATCAAGAGAAAAAACAAACTATATTTTCTGGCACTTCCTTAAGAACTCACTTGTGTGCTAGGAGTAGTTGCTGTTTTCATCAAATTTCAAAAGATGATCTGCTTTATAGCTTTTGTTTTAGTTTATTAATTATCCAATCTCAACAGTCTGCTAGGATCTTCCTCCAAAGAGAAGGGCACTTAGTCATAGAACCAGCATATTTCCCAGTGCTCTCCAGAACCTCCCTCAGCTTTGAAACAGGGGGAAGGCACCCACATTTAGCATCTGGACTGGATTTCTGAAACGCTCTAGACTCCTCCAAAGCCCCTGCTTGCCTCTCCACTGTCAATCCTCATGGGCCGTCAGTCTCTTTTACTGACTCTTTGGTAAAAAAAAAAAAAATACAAAACCCAATGTAAAATTCAAATACAACTGGGAAGTACATTTGGTATCAGATTGCCTTGAAACCTACTGCAGCTTTTTGCAGAACTATACCCATGTTCTCCCAAGTTCTTGGGCACATCTGGAGTTTCACAGTTTTGGATCAAACCAGATGACAGCAGTCTGTCAAAAGACAGCCAGAAGCCCATCAAACAGATATGCAAAAGAATTAAATGAAGAAAACTCTTTTGAACCCAAAATAGAATTTTCTGTAACACAGAAATAGTTCTTTTTCCAAACTTCCTTTCATGGAAAGGACAGAAAGTTAATTCCTTCTGTCTGAAAACAACACATTGGCTTTACTGATGACAGTCTTTAGAAATAGGCAAGAACATTTACATTAGCTGTAAGATCATTTTACACATGCAAAAGCAGTGTTCGTCTTGATGGGGAGATGGGACCGAAACCACACCAGAATTTGTGGTCACTTCTGGGGGACCCAGTTCTAACCAAAAGTTTTACATCTCAGGTACAGAAAATCTTAATTAACTCAAAAACCCCCTGTTTTGGACTGAAAACCCAGCTGAGCTTGTGCAGGAAGGGCTTCTGGCTTGTTTTGAGACATGGTGGTTCAGAGCATTGTACTTGGCTTCAGAAATTTAATTGTACCTAAATTAAGACTGAAAACTGATCAGGTTGGATTAAAGCCTAGTGGGGATTCTGGAACAGAGATTTCTCACTCTGTCCTTTGCTAATATTTTTCCAAACTGCTTTTTGGCAATCCTTTCATTTTTGCACCCCGTTTTCCCTGTAAATGAGCAGTGAAATTCCAAGGGACTCTATCAGGAGTTAAAATCACTCAGTATATATTTGCCAGCGCATGCAGTGTTTATTTTTAAACAGTGCCAAAAGTGTTTATAGATAGAAACAACAGGACAACCCATAATTAAATAACTGTTTCTGCTACATCTGCTATTTAGCAAGTTGAAGGAAAATAATTTCCCAACAACAAATAGGAATGGTCAAGAAAGCTCTCAAGTTTGGGCCCATTATTACCATATAAAACAACATATTAGTTGCTTAGCTACCAATCATAAAAGGAGCCCAATTAAAAATGAAAGAATCTTAACTAGCTGCATGGAATATAAAAGTGAAAAGTTAAAAGCTGTCAGGTGGTTAGTGGAGAGAATACTGAGAAGTGATTGACAAACTGGGCTTGCTTCACTTCAAATTTGGCTTTGATTCAATAAATGATTGACACGCTGATGTCGTCTGAAATAGCAGATTGTGCTTTGGAGAGGCTATTTAGCAGCCCATTGATTGACAGGTTACTAAAATTGTCCCATGGACAGAGGTAACCAAACAGAGCTATATTTTGACAGGTAGGCTTTTTTTTTTTCACCTGTATTTACTATACAGTTTATATTAAAAGCAGAAGTAGAGAAAGGCCCATAAAAGTGTCATTCAATTTCCATGAAAATGGCTTGATGTCTCCTTTTGTAATACTGTTCCACAAAACTAGAATTCCATTCCCCCATTAAGTATCCTGCTTTTTATGGAAGACTCTTAAAGCCAAACTGAACAGCCTCAGACTTCTTTTTCAGAAATGGAGACATATCATGAATGTGAAAGCATTTGCCCGTTTGCACACCAAGCACCTTCACAAGGCAGGAACAAGTGACACAACCAAACATATTTCTTAACCAGTACCAGGTAACAAGGCTTAGTTCAAGGGGAATGAGGTATCATCCCAACACTTGGTCTCACCACTTCCCATAAGCTAAGGATGGAGCAGATCAGCACCTGGAATTTGAGATCTACAACCCCGAGTAAGACAGAGTTTGCAAAAACTCCTTCATCTCCTCTGAAACAGGTGTGAGGCAGCACATAATGATGCAAGGAATTTTGCCACTAGTGACACAGGTGTTTCAGATATGCCTGATGGTTTAAGAACAAAGTCAAATTATTCTGAGCAGTGAAAGCCATTACAAAACTCCTAGCACTTTTTTTTTTTAATCAAAGAGTGAGCACCACACAGCATTTTTCCCGAGTAAGCATAAACACAGCATTATTCCTCTTCACCGTTAGCCTCCAGACTCCAAAACCAGTAGTTTTCTAGGTTTATTTTCACTCTCATTTTTGACACTTTTAATACAAAATCAATTACTATTGCTGAGCAATAAGTCTTTCTTGTTTCTGAATACCCTCCTTTTTGTTCCTAATTTTCAAACTAGGAATGATGTTGCCTACCTTGTCTCGGTTTTTATTCTTAACGTTCTAGACTTGCACAAAACTTTACTGTTTCTGATCTGCTTCTTTTGTTACTCTCATTTATACAGAATGCTCTTTGCTTTCCATCTTCAGCTTCTCCATTGCACGTGATTCACTGATAAAACTCCATTTTATTTAACCCAAAGAAGCTTGCACATTGGTTGCAGACAAAACACTAAGGATGGACGCTTACCTTAGGTGCGAGCAACGCGAGTTAGGTGCCCAAGTTTGCAGGTTACACTCTCCACTTACAGAAACAAAGAAAGATTACTTCCTTCAGAGAAACTCCTTCACAGCACATATTCAAACCAGACTACACAGGAAACACAAGAAAAAAAATATTATCTATAACCACTTACCTGACAGAGGCATGTACAGAGAAAGCCAAGACAGAATCTGTACCTAAAGGTAGAAAACAGCCACCATAGCAAGCACCCCAAATTTAGCCGCTGCGGTTACAGAGCAGCTGTAACCACTCACCTAAGTAGTCCTGTGCTCCCCAGCAGCTGCTGCTTGTGAGGGCAGTTGCAGTGTCTACTGGAAACACCTGGAGAAGAGCTGGTGAGTCCCACCCAGAAATGCAAGCTCAGACTTCTGGGCCTAGAGTACAAATGTTTTCACTAACATTCAGAAGCTTTGAAAGTTCTCCTATAGAAAGAAAAAAATATTTCTGGTGGGTTGGGGTTTTTTTCCTTCCTTTAGTTTTCACATGGAATTATTGCTTTTTGCTGTATGAAAGCTTTGTCCCTTATATCAATAAAAGGTTTGCTTTATTAAAATTATATTTCAATTAAAATCATATTAAGCATTTTGTCCCTTTTAGTGGCTTTAGCATTTCACTTAAACTTTCTCCGTGCCGTTTATTAAACAAATGCACTTGGTATGTGTTTGTCCATTTATCTTTACTTGACGTTAAAAAAAATCCCAGTAAGGCTCAGTGTGTGACATGGTACAAGTGGCAACATAGAGAATTACAGATTCTTAGAAGTATTTAGTGCCTTACCTTCTCCCCGATCATTATCAGAGACGGAATACTAGAGGCTTTAGAAAGTACCAGTATTATTTTAGCCCCCATATTATTTAACCGATACATCAATTATTCCGATTGCCAGCATAATTTTACTCTCTAACTATAAATAATAAAAGTAATCATAGCAATAAAAGAAAGAACAGGCTTACGCCGCACAAACAATTCATTTATGGCATAATGGATAGCATACATCCCAATACCATGGTGACTGGGTGCTTTATAATGAAATTATCCAGATAGATAGGGGTATTTGCATACTTTGTCAAATCGACACTGCTATAGACATTTTTAAAAGAAACTTAAGTCCCAAATATCTATGCCTTTGCCTTGCCTTCTGCTCAGGGCAAGCAGCTTCTCACCCAAAGCTTCCTGTAGATGTTTATCTGGTTTTGTCAACTCTGTAATATATTTCCCACAGTTTATCTGCTCTCTTTATTTGGATGGCTACTCAATCTTTAAAAGGAAGAGAGAAATACAGCATCAAAGAGCTCCCAGTATTTACTTACCTGTCTTTGTGAGTGGCCTGGCCTCTCCCATCCCCTTAGTGCTTTCAAAAGAGGAACGATGTTCTACTTTCCAAAAGAAAACTGCTTCTGCCTTCTTTTTGTGCCTCCTCCAGAAGATGAAACCTCACAACCTCTTACCTACTGGCAACTAACAGACAAGACCTTCCTAAGTGTGAATTTCATATGGGCGCAGGATCCCTTGGAAACATTGCTCTCTAAAAGAAAGGACCGAATGCAGTCCTTGTGTTTTTAATTCCCCCCCACACCTTCCCAATTATAGTAGTGCACAGCCATTTTTTTTTTATTTACTGGAAAAAAACCCCCGATCTCATCTTCAAACTTCTACTTTGCAGTAAGGTATTCAGCAGTTATGCAGGCATTGCCTAAAACATGTCCATTTTATAATTTTAACATTCGTAGCATATTTTAAAAAATCGATTAAAACACATTTTTCAATAAAATATGATATTTTAGGAAAAAAGTTTTGAAAGAATACTGCCTGCTTGACGTTGCTTTTTCACCCTAAAAATGGCAGTTCTCAGTTTTTGTTTTTGTTTTTGTTTTTGTTTTTTTTCAATTATGTCTTTTTCCGAGGACTCTTCGAAGGCTACAGTCCATTTCCTGCCCAGTTCCAGCTAGGTGTTGTTATTTTAAAAAATTCTAAAGATGTTGTTATTTTTTAGAAAAGAAAATAAATCCACTAGTCCAATGTGCCTGCTGATTAGGGACTTAACTCAAAATCCACTGAGGAAAATAGGAGGTTTGTGGATTGCAGTATGAGCAACTTTTAGATCAAACTAATTCAATTAGCCAGTTTTGCTGGTTTGATTGGGAAATGGTATTACAGTGTTGCTGTGCTTAGTTCAGAAAAACTGCTGTGTTTATTGTTGTTTTTTTAAACTGTAGATTTGTTGTGACTTAAAGAAGGAAAATTCAGTTCCTAAAATGAGAGCTTCCAGGCTGTTTCAGTCTGCAGTAGGTTTGCAAGCCTGAATTATAAATTCTGGAAATAGGATGTCATAGTTAAAAAATGCATGGTCAGCCTTATGTATAGTTCTGAATGAGATCTTATGTGATATTTTAGCTGATGACATTGTGATGGAAGATGAACCACAGATGTGGCTGGAGAAGGTAGCTGCAGCCAGAGCTGTGCAAACCATTGTACTGTTTTAAATTCTCATTACTTGGCCACAAAAGATTATTTTTTGCAGTTAGATGGGAGTTCATACTCAAATGCCTTTTTTTCAACCAAAGGGTGAATCCTTTAGCTGAAGATTAGAAGGCAAGGGGCTCTGGAAATGCTGCCTGCTGTTACTCAAGGTATAAATTATTAGCAATATCAGGATTTCATCCCAGGAGATTAAATTCAGCCTTCCCTACCACTCCACCAAACTGGAGTAACTGAACTGCATGCAGAGAAAAGCCTGAAAGGAGGGAGACAGATTTTGCCCCAGTGCTGCAGGGTGCTGTAGGGAAAAAGACTGTTGTATACCATGGCAAAGAATATTTCTACAGAAAGTCCCAAATGTATATTCAATAAACAAATTAGTATTTTTCTAAATGTGAAAAACGTGCAGAAAAGACTTCCTTATAGTGACCATGAACACACAGGGAAAAGTTATAAAAAGGAAGTCACAAAATGAGATACAACTAGAATGGAACATAAGAAGGTGTTTGGTAAGTGCCTTCTCTATGCGGGAAAAGACCTAGGAAAGATTACATCTGTCACTCAGCAAAGAGGGAAAGCTTTTGACAGATCACCCTAAGAAAGCCTTTTTTTACTTTCATCTTTGCTACGGGAATCAGCTGTGATCAGATTGCAAAAATAATCAAGACCAATGTCAGAATAGCGGAAGCTCTGGCTACAGTAGGGAGAAGCATTTCAAGAGCACTTAGAAAGCACATAGATAAGGTCAGGCCATTAAACTAACCTTAGAAGAACTTCAGAACTACCAGTGATCACCCCTGAAGACCTATGGAGGACCACAGGTTTCCAGAAGACTCACACCAGTGCAAACACGGCAGCTGTCTTTAAGATGGAAGGGTGGGAAGGGACCATGGGGTCATCTTACCTTCTGTTCATATAAAAATACTGAAACAAAATAATCAAACTACCCATAAGAACCTAGAATAAGGTTTTTGGAGGTGAACAACAGACAACATGGATTTATTCAGGATAAATTATGTCAAACCTACCTAATCTCATATCATGACAGTGTGACAGGCCTTGTGGACAGGGAAGTCATATATCTTGAATTCTGTAAGCTTCTACCACTGTCTCACATAACAGTCTCACGTAAGGGAGCTATGGGATATCCTCCAGATGACATTACTGCAGGGGGCTGGAAGAGGTTGGAAAATCAAATTCCAAAATTATACCTTCATGGCCCATTGTCAGGCTGGAATAATGTCTGGAGCGGGTCCTGGGCCCAGCAATATCCAATACTTTTATTAATGTCTTAGAAGGTGGAACAGAAAATATTTTGCATGATATCTGCAGGCGGTACCAAGCTAGGGGGAACGGCAACAGCCTTTGAAGACAGCACTGTAATACAGAATGATCTTGACAAATTGCAGAAACAGTCTAAAAAAATAGGATGCAATTCAAGATGAATCAGTGCAAAGTTGTCACTGATGCATAATCAGCTGTTCAAATATAGGATGGGGACAACTGATTACAAAGCAGTTCTGCAAGAAAGCATCTGGGGTTACAGTGAATCAGAAGCTGTACATGAGTCAACAGTGTCATGCTGTTGCAAAAAGGGCATATGTCAAACTGGGACATATAAACAGGAGTGTCATATGTTAGACATGTGAAGTAATCCCACTTGGTGCTGGGAAGATTTCAAACGCAATACAGCATCCAGTTTTTGGCACTGCACTTCGAAACATATGTTGTCCAGCCACAGAACAATGGAAATAGTGCCAGGTCCAGAAAACATGACCTGCAAGAATGACAGAAGAAATTGGGGTTGTTTGGTGAATAGATGTAATAAGTCTTCAAATACATTAAAGATTGCTGCTAAGAGGAAGAAAATAAACTGTTCTCCATTTCGTCTGAGAACACCATAAAAAGAAACAGACAGGTTTCCAAAAAGTGTTCAATACTAGGAAAATTTTCTAATGGTAAGGCCGCTACAATAGATTGACCAGAGGAATTGTTGAATCTGCATCGTATTGGTCAAATGTGCCTCAAGAGTGAAACAAGTATAGTTAATCGTATCACTGGGCAGAGAGGACTGCACCAGATCACTTACCAAGGTACTCTGTTTTCTGTAAGGAATCCTCAGCCTGTCTGTCAAGTTGATTCTTTCAAAATCGTTGTAACCTCAATTTTTTTTTCAATAATTTTTTTCCCCAGTAACTCTGAATAAGAAGGAAGTAAACACTGAAGCTGACAATATCAGTAGTTGCCACTATTACTACATACGGAAAATTTGCAGTTATCAAACCCAAATAATTTCTAACTTTTTTTGTTTTGTTTGTAGAACTTGTCAGAATTTCCACTTTTTCTTTCTCTAAAGTGGTAGGCAAAGCATAAAGGGGGTCATCAACTCTGAGATTAATTTCTTTCAAGGTAAGTTATGTAGCTACATATATATAACTTCTAGGGAAAAAAAAAAAAAGTAAAGAACCGCCCCACACACATTTAATTATCAGCATACCAGCCACAGAAAGACAGACAGACAACAAAAATAAGTGAGATAGGACACTTCAAGTAACACAGATGAGTTTGTTGTGACTACTCCTGATGGGAGCTGTTATCAAAGTCAAGTACATGAAGCGTTATTTGGCCCTTTATTGTGCGCAAAAATGTCTGTAATCTTTGCTATAATGCACAACAAATCACACATGTTATTTTGAAAAATCAGACCAAAACCACCCCAAAGCTATAAGCAATAGAGGATTTTCACTATCCCAGATCACACTGTTGTTCCATGTAATCTGCACCTAACCAAGAAATTGGAAAACCTATACGAACATACCTAGTTGATTGTGTATTGCTATATTTGGGGGGAGACAATTCCTTCCGGATCCCAGTGGGGAATTCAGCTCATGCCCTGAAGCATGAGATTTGATTACTCTTTTTTGAACATGCATAACTGCCATTGCTATTACTGGTCATAACATTTTGTCAGGAAAGAGAAATATTATTCTGCAATGTAATAAAAATAGATAAAATTCAATATAGCTTCAGAATCATTTGCTACATTTCCAAAGTAAACATTAAGCACCCATCAAGATTATTCCATTGGATAAGCCAAGGAAGCCTCCAGTGCTATCTGTTCATTTTATTATCTCTAATTTTCAAGTGTGCAAAAATGCTTTCAGTAAATATTATGGGTTCTTCCTGTGCTAAAAGAGATGCTAAATGACCTTCACCAACTTAGTTATAAATAACAGAAGCAGGGAGCACACAAATGCTGTATAGTTTCGGCTCTATTCAAACCTATCAGCAAATTCTGACCAGTGGATAAAAATGGACACCAGATTCTGCTTGCTTTTTTTCCACTTCTTCATAATCCCACCCCAGTTCCCTCTTGAAAGGCATTCTGTTCTGTCAGCCATAATGGCATCTGCTGGTGGAGACAGGAAGCCATAAATCTGTAGGGTTCCTCTCGACCAAGCCTTGTTAATGCTCCCATTTATCACTGAGGATAGGGTGCCATCTCACTAGTGCTCTACTCAGAAGTCCATCTTCTCAGTTTCCCCTTCCCAAAGGAGTAACCATTTAAAACAGCGACTTTCTCATCTTGCATGTTGAGACTGAAAACGCCACTGATACAAATACCATGCCCAGTGTGTAGCATTTGGATTTAATCCATGACTCTGGAGAACAATAGCTGCTACTTGCTGATCCCAGACTACACTGAATCGCTGCTTTGCTTACATCTAGAGCTTGTATCTTTTCAACTTGCACAGAACTAGCAGATCCCAGATGGAGAGGTTAAAATCTGAGGGCACTCTGTCATTTGCCTCCCCGTGTCGTGTCCCCCCGTCCCCCCCCCGATGCCGGCTAGTGTCCCAACACATTACACCACGTCCCACAGTTTGGGAGAATTGTTAATAAAACATCACTGTGTTAACACAGCATTTAATACGCGATTCTTCATAACAAACAAACTATCCTAATCAGAGGTGCAGGATCTTTCTGGGCAGCCAGGGAGGCGAGGAAATAAAAAAACCAACTAGAAGTACCTCCATTTTTCTGATTTGGGAACCAAGATGCAGAAGCTGAAGGGTTCAAAATCACAAATCGAGGCAGGATGAAACGTGAAAAGAAAATTCTAGTTTGCCACCCTGCCCCTGAACTACCTGATCCGGGTCCAGTGCTGCACTTACAAATTAGACAGTGTGTCACTTCTTCTCATCACACTGCCAGGATAATTGCCCCGCTGCTGCGGATGCTGTGGCCCCTCTTGGCCCTGCGTTTACACCTGCCTGAACTGGAGACAAAGCAGAAATCCCCTGGTGTGCACCAACAGGATTTTACACGTGCCGCACACAGGTGTAAGAGGTCTGTGCAATTCCAACTGATCAAGCAGAGCTGTTCACTTCTGAGTGAGTTATGCTAGGCAGAAGTGGGAAAAAATGAGTATTTTATAGTAGTGTTATCCTATTTTATCTTTCAAACGAAGCATTTGCTTGCACCAATAAATACTTTCAAATTGCTTATAAAAATTGTTAGAGTTGGTACAGGGAAGGCTATCAAATAATTTAAGTGAAATCAGTTAGGTGGGCACTTTCATAAACACAATCTCGTATTAGGCTGCTAAATACAAAGGTCACTTAGGGGTCTTCCCACAGAAACCCTTTCCCTGCCTGAGCTGCGGGACTGCGGTTTGCAGATCGCCAGTGACACCGGCTATAACACAGCGGCTCTTGCTGGTGCTTTGTAACAGAGCCCGATCTAACAGATTGATTTCAGAGGTATGCAAATTATTCCAATTAGACCCATAGTTTCATTAGAAGGATACAAATGCCCAAACAGGAAAAAAAAAAAATAGTATCTAGGAACTCAGTTCCATGGCAAACTTGGGGCTTAGGCTACGGAGTATTGCAAAATCCGCTTTTAAGAGGTCTTACACAAATTATAGCGGAACATACAGAAATGAATCCATCCTTTCAGCCCCAAATCGCTTTTAAACCCTCAAGGTGTTACAGCAGCTGTGGGAAAAAAAACTTGAAACGAATAAACAGGGCAGGGGGAGTTATATCCATGCGTCTTGGGGAACAAAACCGCTCAAAGCTCCAGTGTCACCTGCCCCTCGTGGCCCGGCAGTGTGTTGGGCTCTCCGAGAAACTCCGCATGGTCGGATGGGACATGGATATGGCTTGCCGTGAGGGTGCAGAAGCGCCTGATGGACATACCTGGTTCTCCCTAAATCCAGGTGCCGGGGGAATTAGGGGAGCAGAGGGTGCTTGAGCACGACATAGTAACCCCGCTCTCACCGGCGGTGCAGTGCTTTCTTACTGGAGAAGGGCCTCGAACGAAGCCTTGGCTTTCCCTCGAACGAAGCCTTGGCTTTTCCCCCGAACTTCGCCAAACTTTGCGCCGCCGCCGTCCAACCGCTCCGATTCCCCCTGCTGCTCCCGACACAGGGATAACGGTGAGGGGCGAGCAGTAAGGTCCCAGAACCCGAGGGGTCCCGGTTCCCCCGGCCCCGGACAGGTTTCCCCCTGAGGAATCACCGCTCGCACCGGTGCAGGCGGGAGCGGCCACCGCGCCTCCCCGCAAAACCCTGCCGCACACCGGGGTAATTGCCTCAAATCCCCGTTTTTCTAGTGAAAACGCCCTTCGCCGGTGAGACGGGGCGAACGAGCCTGCCGCCCCCGGGGGCCGCCCCGTCGCAGCCTTTCCCCCCCCCCCCCCCCGCCCCTTCAACCGGCCGCTCCCCGCAGCGCCCTCCCTCGGGAGACGAACTCCCCCCCCCCCCCCCCCCGGGGGTGGGGGTGGTGTGCGTGGGGTGGTCTCGCGTGGGTGGTTGGCGCGAGGGAGGGGGGAGGAGGAGGGTGCGGGCGGGTGGTGCCGCGCTGCCCCCCCCTCAGGTGGCGGTGGGCCCGGTGGCGGCGCGCCCCTGTCCCTTTAATAAACTGCTCCCCCGTCTGCGCGGAGTAAATTTCATCCTGTCATCGGGTCGCGGCGGAGGAGGAGTTTGTTAATGTTCGGTTTGCTCAGCGTGGATCGATGTTCGCTGGCATCGCCTCGCCCTGCCTGTGTGTGTGTGTGTGAGTGTGTGTGTGTGTGTGTGTGTGTGCGTGTGCGCGCGCGAGTGTGCGTGTGTGGGGGGGGGGGGGTGTGTGTGGTGTGTGTGCGCGCGTGTGCGTGTGTGTGCGCGCGTGTGTGCCCGCGCGCGCGCCCGTGTTGGGGCTGCGCGCGTGTGTGCGTGTGCGTGTGCGTGTGTGTGGATCCCAGATTTCCTTCCATCCAAAGCCTCCCTGTCCTCTCCCATATCACTCACCGCCTGGCATCTGACAGCACGGAACCTGCAGCGCTCCGCGCACACGCACACACACACGCACACGCACACACACACACGCGCGCACACACACACACACACCACGCACACCCGGGCACCGCTCCGCCATACAGCTCTGCGAGGAGGAGGAGGAGAGGAGAGGAAAGGGAGGAAGCAGCCAGCCCCACAGTCTTTCCAGAGCTGCCTTTTTTTAATATATACATATCTATTTTGTTATTTATTTATTACCATTCTCTGGCACTGTGGGCGCCTTTCATTTGCTCCTGAGCTTGGATGTTTGAATCAAAGCAAAGCAAGTGTTGCAACAGTTAAAAAAAAAAAAAAAAAGCCAACCAAAAAAAAAAAAAAAAAAAAAAAAAGAGAGAGAGAGAGAAAGAAAGAAACCTAGATCTCTAAAATAAAATAAAAACCAAACAGGTTCCTATCAGTGAAGTGGAAAGGAGGGGGGCAGGGGAGGCTTGAGGGGGGTGTTGGGGAAAGCAGCTGAGAGGCAGAGGCAGAGAAACACGACTCAGGAGCGTCTCAGGGCTCTCGGATCTGGGGACAGAAGTGAGATTGGAGAAAGTAGAGCGATGCCAAGGAGGAAACAGCAAGCACCCAAACGGGCTGCAGGTAAGGAGAAGCCATCCACTTAACACAGCCTCTGTCTCTCCACTCCTTCCAATCCTACCCCCCATCTTTATTATTATTTAGGGTCACCCTTGCTTTTCCGGGCTGGATCTTTATTTATTTATCCCCCCTCCCCCTCCCTTTCCCTTCGTAACTCCGCGGAGCCAGTTTCATTCCTTATTGCCAAGATCTTTACTCTGACATGGGCTGTCCCCTTCCACCCTCCCGCCGCTCCCACCGCGCTCGGTCCCCGCTGCCTCCTGCTCCGAGCTCCCGTCCTGCCCTGCCTAAACTTTTCCCCCCAACTTTCTTCCACCCGGCTCCCCTCTTCTCCCCCGGCCCCTTTCCCTTACCGAACCGAAAGCAGCCTCCCATTTGCTTCCCGCTTTGGTCTTTTTTTTTTCTTTTTTTTTTTTTTTTCCCCCCTTCCCCTTCCCTTTCGGGTTCCCCCCCCCCGGTGGTTTTTTTGTTTTGTTTTGTTTTGTTTTGTTTTGTTTTTTGAGCCGTGTGTTTCGCGAAGTGGGTCGGTGCGTTTAATCTTTTATTTCGCCGTGTTTCTGGTGGCAGTGCTGGCCGGGTGGTGCGTGTGTGTGTGTGTGTGTGTGTGTGAGTGTGTGTGCGTGCGCGTTGTGTATGCCTGAAATAGTACAGGGACTGTCTCTGCTGATGAACCCGGTGGGGAAGTTCAGCCTTTGATCATCAGTGGTGAAAATTGCAACAGGAAATAAAATGAAACGTTCTGACTGTTAGAAGACAATCCGCATTTTCAAATCAAATCCTTCTTTTGTTTTGTAGCCGAGTTTATGTATTTGCGCATGCCAAGTGGTTTTGCAATTTTTTATTTTTTTTTCAAAAAGAAGAAAATAGTTTGCAACTTTGGAAGTGTTTTGTTTTTGTCATTGGTAGGGTGTTCTTTTTCTTCTGGGGGCCAAGAAGAAGAAACAGATGAGTGGGCCTGTAGAGTAAATCTTTTCAAAGAGTTTTCTTTCAGGCTGCTTAATTGCTTTTTATTTTTTTTTAATAGTGTGGTGGGGTTTTGTTTCTGGGAAGCGCAATATGGAAGTTCATTTTTCTTCTGCCAGACCCACCCACTGAAAAATCAGCTTTCCAGTTGATTGCCAGCTTTGATTTGACATTTGATTGATCACCTGTCATCTTGCTGCCTTTGATCTATTCATTCTTGATATATATCAATAAATCACTCACCATGGTAACCCGAGTGCCAATGACGTAAGGCTTGCCCTCTAGATTCTCTTAGCCAGACATGCACAATTATTATCTTGTTTGGCTTTTAATGTAGGCGGGTTTTTTCCCTTCTTTTTTCTTTGTGTCCTGCATCACATTAGTTCTCTAAAGAAAACTAATATTTTATGTTTTTAGTTTAAAAATGGTTTACTAATTTTTCCTCCCCCTTCCGAATATTTTCTAGGTCTAGCATATTATATGTGGGACAAAATGTATGGGCAAGTTTAGTGGCATACTTGAATAAACTTTGAAAAGTAGTGCTTGGGATTCATTCAAAGGCAAATGTTATTTCAGAGAAACTGGGACATGCAAAACTTTTATAAACTTACGTGTTTTGCCGTATTCCTGTAGGTGTAGGACAATGGTATGCAGGCAGAGTCTTTTGGGACGTGACCAATGACTGTACCTACACAGGTTGCTCGTATGATTCCTGGCAAGCAAAGATCCCCTTTCACCATAAATAACAGTTAAGCTAGAAATGCATATATACATGTATTCGGAAGAACTCTCTGATGAGTTGCTGTTATTGTTTTATTCACAAAGAGGTTATATCTGAATAAGGCATTAACGTTTTCAACTTGCAGGATAAATAGCTATTTTTTCATGGATGCTGATCATCACAGTGACAGTGCTAGAATTGCTCCTTTTTTTCTCTCTGTCAGGAGTATAAGTCTTCATGTTATGTTGTTTTCAAAGCAGAATTTTCACTTGGAATGCGTGTAGTATCTTTTTGTAGAAGGAGCACCCTGTTCTTTTTTAGAAACATAGGCGACAGAGTAAGTAAATTTTTGCGAGCAGAGCCCATGCTGTTGTTTCCCGGGATTTCCCTGCTGAGAATACAGTAAGATATGTTTTTGTCCGGAACGCTAGAGTGTTTTTGAGAATCTTAATGATGAGGGAGAATTTTCACTGACCACAATTACATCTCTCCTTCCTTATTCTTACTATAAAATATGCATTGTTCTTCAGTGGTACATTTCGTTGATTATATTTGTCCTCAGATCAATGTTGTTTCAGGTGAGCAAAATACTGCAAACGCAGTCCAGTTTCATCCAGCATAACTGATTTGAAGTAGGTTTATACATTTGCAATAGTTCTCCTGCTTTGAAGTTGTATTTGTGTGTTTGTGGGGGGTAGGGGGGGGGTTCAAAGAGCAGACGTGCCTGTTGTATATAGTTCTTAAAACTGACTTTCATTTTCAGGGATAGTACTGAGGTTCTGTTTTGTATGGTGAAAAATACCTCAAAGTGACAGCAGGCAGACTGTGCAATAAGAAATGAATCGCTCATCAAGGCTGATAGCAAAGCCCCTTATTCCTTTTATTTAAAGGAGTTAATACATTATATATTACTTAATTTTCACTTTTATTTATTTTTAGTTGTACGAGTTCAAAGGTATCAGTTGCACTGCATTTTGTCTTGATGGCAGCAGAGATATTGAAGAGAAGTTTGCAACTTTTAGCTTCTTTAGATAGTTCACCTCCAACGGAAGAAAAATGATAAGCCTTATGATTCTGGACATGCCTGCTTTTGTCATTGCTTAAAATTAAATACTATGCACAACTGTAAATAATTACTACCATGCACTGACTTTGAAAGCAGGTTTCTAGTTTGATTAATGAATAATGTAAAGGTTAGAGAGAACCAGCGAGTGAATCAGAAGTGAAGTCCTGCTGCTAGATGAAAATCTATCTGGAGAAATATACATGGCAATTTTGTCCTTTTCTATTATTAATTTTCAGCCTTGTATTCCTAAGAAATATATTACAGACCATTGTAATGAAGCAAGGTAGTGTAATTGGATAAATGGGGCACTATTTATGTTTGATGATGGGGATTTTTGATCTCAAATTACAGTTTTAAAGACACTTTATTTCACATCAACACCAAAACTATGTCAAATGCATTTTGATCTTTCCAGGGCTGAACTTTTCTGAATCGTCATTCCTTTTTGAGATCGTCATTTCCATTGCCATAATTCTTGAAGCAGATAGTTACAGTTCTTTAAATCAGCGCCTGCTTTAGTATCATACTTCTGTTGACAATAAACAACCCATTTGTGTCGTAGGTCTCACCCAAATGAAATCACAAAGGGCTTTACAAACTGTGGGCCTAATTCTTCTCTTGCTCAGGTGCAAAGCAAAAATAGCTTTACTAGCAGCATCAGTGCAGTTGCAATGAGTACTGTCTGCTCCTGCGAGTAAGAAGAGACTCAGGCCCAGAAAGTACTTCATCCTTCAATGAAATGCAGCCACCTCTGGGGTAGAAGTCTTGTAACGATTCCATAACAAATGGTAATATATTAACAGAAGGGTGGAAAAAGGGTGGGAGCAAAGCAGAATTGCTATTCAGATTTTATTCCTAGGGGTATGAAATAGCTTTCAAACACAATTTCACTGGATTAAACTCTCCTTTCCCCTGCAGCTTGTTTAAATGTACATATTTTATTTTGTGATCATGAATTGCTAGTTTGCTTTTTTAAAGCCTGCAAAGAGGAATGTGGACTTAACGCCTTTTCCGGCTGCAATTTTGTGTTTCTTCTTGTCTTTCTCTCTCAGCTCGTGTAGGCTATCTAAGAACCAAAGCACGGGAAAAGTACAGCAGAAGCAGATATCAGTCACATTTATTTTGTTTATTGGAGCTGTACAATAACACAGTTTTGTTTTTGGAAGAGTCCTCACAGAGCAGCAAACAGAAGATGGCTAGCAGTCAGTACTTTAAAGCTGCAGCTTGCACCTTAGTAGTAAAAGGCTATTTAAAACAGAAACATATTTAGAAAGTGAAATCCTGCTTCTGCAGAGAGCAGAGTAAATGACCAGCTAGGTCCGATATGTCTATTTCTGTGATGAAAGGAAGCGATATATACGTGTATTAATAACCAAGAGCGTTGTGGCTTTTCGAGTATTATATGTACCCTTTATTACAGGGGCAATAGAAGCAGGTTCCCAGCAAGCAGTACTGAATGAAACTGTAGAAATGGCAGCACTGCTTTGTTTAAACATCCTCCAGAAAAGCAAGTGCACATCAAAACCACCTAAATAGCTCATGCCTCAGAACCTTTCAGTTGCTGTGCACATCACAATGCTGACAGATGACAAAAAAGCCAAGGTGTTCACAAACAAGAGGAGCCTTTAAATCCTGGTTAATTAAATATATTCCAAAATAGGTACTTTTGCAACTAAAAAAGGCACCAAAATTAGTCGCCATCTGCGTTAAATTCTGGAATCGGCTACTAAGCCCAAAGCTGCGATGTAATTTTTTCCCATGTCAAAACTCAGGCCTGAATGGGACAATTTGAAATCATGTTCATTTTAGTTACTGTTTCCTCATTTCAATTTTACTCTCACATATCAAAGCACAGTCTATTATCACTATATAAAGAGTGGGACTCACCAAGAGTTCAGCCCCTGTGACTGCGAAATAAAAGATGTTTCCATCAGTAAATGACACAGTTTTATAGCACTTTTTAAAACATGTTCATTGTCAGGAATTCTTTTGCATAAATGCTTTCCCTCTTCTGTGCTCTCTAATTGAAAAGCCCAATTTCTTCAAAACGGCAGGATTTTGGTATTTCCTCTCGGAGCTTTCTCCTCCTGATTTTTGCTCTCATTAGTAGCACCCACCTCAAGTAACTGTTTCCCCTAGAAGAGGTCCCTGGAGTTTCTCTGTAGCACAGAGCCAGGGTGAGCCTTTCTCCCGTCATTTTACTTCCCATCCCGATGAGGACATCACTCCCAGAGAGCAACTCCAGACTCACGGAAAAAAAAAGCTGTCAGTTGCTGTGGCTGCAATTCCCAACTTAGCAGCAGCGGAGGGAATGGAACTGTACTCTATCAATTACAGTTGGAACCAGAGGCTAAACACTTATTGTGTTAAGCTATTGTGCAGATCTTAAGAGCTCAAATGTAAAAAAAATATCATGTCAGCTAGTGTAGGGGAGACTAAGGCCTGGTTCTTCTACTGGATGACGTATTATTAGCAAATGCAAAGTAAAATTATTCAAATTGTATTTAATGCGTCTCGGGTTGAGACATGTGTGTAACATATTATGCCTTAAAAAAGGGGGATTCTACTGACTTTGCTGCTAAAATAGGCCTTTGTTTTTCCCTCTCCTCTGCAAAATGGAAATATTTGTGAAGTTTTACCTCTAAAGCGTGCTCATGCAAGCAGAGAGACATTTTCATCTGTCTCCGAATCTGATACAGGAGTCAATTGGAAACACATTACACTCTCAGCTGAAGTCTTACATTTCATTCATGCAAGAGCAGTGATTTTTCATTACCTATTTAATTACAATAATTTACATGAGAGTGGGTCCAGTTCTGCAGCTCTTACTCAGCACTTTGCTTCAGTGGGTAACTGGCCTGTGTAAAGCCTGTCTATGTTAAGACTGGGCTGTTTAGGTACAAAATTAAATATACATGTTTCTTTAGTAACGTTTTGCCTCTGAAGAGGGACCAGATTCTACCATTAAGCTTTAAATCTAGGGAGAGTTCTGCTTGTAACTTGTGTTACTAATGGTTGCATGCTCTTCTTTTCTAAAGTCGGTATGACTGAGATATTTTGCTTGCTTGGCTAACTTCACTTCTCAAACATGTTTCCATTCTCTATGTTAATTATCAAACACTGTTTCTTGGTACCAGTAGATGATACGGTCTTTTAAAGAATCCTTTTTTAACGTGCAGTGTTAACGTTGTGCACACGAGCAGCAGCTCTCAAGTAAATGCATGAAGACGGTTCTGCAAATCGGAAGCCTAAAAGTTCCATATAGTTGTAGGGACTAAAATCTGTTCTTTCTCATTAAGGTGACCTCTCATTTGAGACTATTGGATCTTGGCACCGAGACATTTTTACCATGTTACAGTAACGGTTTCTGCAACTCAGAAATACCTTGACAGCAAACCGTGTATTTTTTAAGGTTTCAAGGAGAAACGCATCATAGAAGCACACTGTTTCCCATTAGATTTACACATCCCTCTTTAACTGTTGCTGGCTTTTCATCCATTACCTTGTGAGATTTTTCAGGCAAAAAGAAGTGGAAAAACGGGTCTTATGATCTAAGTGTTGCATTAAGTGTTTCTTTTAGAAAAATGAAGAGAATCTTTGTTTCCCTAAAAGAAATGTTTTCCCCCTTTGCCCTAGGAAAAACAAAGTCACAACAATAGCTTCCAAATGACAGGATTCGATTGTGAAGAATACATAGTTTATAACGTGTGGCGCCCGATGGCCCCAAGTATTGGTAAAATTCCACAATTAAATAGAACAAACAGTCCTAAATGTATTGGAAACAGATCCTTTTCAGGTATGCCCACATACATACCTGCAAAAAGGAGAGACAAGCACCTGCCTGGGAGAGGGATGCACTGTTCTTATTGACAGAAACTGGAAAGCTCAGTTGTTTAAAGCAGTTTTTGATTATTCCACCAATATTTTCCCAAATGTTAAAATTCCCATGATGTTAGGAGTTGTGTCCACTGAAGGTCCTTTGTTAGTGTTTATTTTCTTTAAACCTCCAGCTCCTGGAGTCTGGTGATAATGCAAGTACCAATATGCATTTTAAAGGGAAAATTTCTTTTAAACTCCTTGCTATAGAGAACTAAGGAGCTTGAAAACATGCAGCCTGAAACTTCTTATGCCAGAAGAAAAATGCCATGATTGTCAAAGTGACTGTTTTTAACATCTCATCATTTTCAGGTAGTCTCATGATTTTTGAGGTTATGCTTCATGATTTTTGAATAAACAAGGTTGGCAATATTGCTTTTGACTGATTCTGGTGATGAACTGGTGTATGTGCCTGCATATATAATTATATATATGTACACACACATAATACCAGTAAACAAAATACATAACATAACGATGGAGTGGAGTTACATGAATAGTAGCTGTGGATTTGTATTGCTAAAAACAAAGCAGTTTTGAGACATCAGACCATCGGTTCTTGAGGAGTGGCTTTCAGCTGAAGTTTCATGGAGATTGTTTTTAGTGGCAATTAAATCTAGAAAGTTAATAGCCAGTAACTGTTCTTTAAAGTCTAAACACTTGCAAGACCAATGAGGAATGCACAGTCTACCTTTTTTTCAGATATAATCAGGCTTAACTTTATTGAAAAAGAATTTACAACTGGCAACATTAATGCTGTATTTTTATTGTATTAATGCAAATGAGATGCTGACTTCTTTCTTTCATCTCCATGGCTTGTATCTGTTATAGCTATATCATTCCTTTCTGTGTCTTTTCTCCCCGTGTTTTGCAGACTGCTATCATCTAATGATACTAAGGCTCATTTAAGTTACTCACGATGCTAAAGAGTCTATGGGAAACATTCTTAGATCTAGATAGCTATAGGAGAGCAAAACTACTGAGTATATGGGGAAAACTAATCCACATCAACCCTTCCATTCCCATTTTGGGAAACCCTTAAAATTGATAGGTCAAACAGAAAGAAAAAACTTGCACGAAGGACTGTGTACTGGAAAGAACAGGTCATTTTTAATACACATCCCTACCTGACAAAGATAAAAAGCAATAAAGTTTTAAGGAGCTTTCTGGCTCTTCCTGCATCTCTCTCAAAAGACTCATTTAATTGAAAAGCCGGTTGTGCTTGTTTTTATGCATGTAAAAGAGAAAAGGGGCAATTTTGCACAAGGCCTAATATTCCAGCACAATATAATCAGAACTCTTTCTGGTTGCTTTTTAAGTCTCTCTGTTCATATAAAATTAAGACCCACTTATCTTAAAGTGTAGTAAATCTCATTCAATATTGCTTTCATAACTTAAAAAATGATGTTACATATTCCCAAAGCAGCTTTGCTGAAGTGATATTTGGTCTGTTTATGTGGAATCAGTGCAGAATTTCTATTGAAAAAAGGAGCAGCACGCAGTTCTTGTTTTTAATGAAAATAATTAAATTCTCTGAAATAGTTTGATAGCAAAGATTTTTTTCCAGTGAAACTCTGCTTAGAGGAGATTGGAATGAAAATCTGCGTATTGGTCAGTTTGGTATGTACAGACAACAAGCCTACTTCTGTCACTCACCCTCCACTTGGACAGAAGTAATTTTTTATTTTTTTTTAGAGAAGGATTTTACTCTGAATTTTCCATAAATAAATAATTTTCTGTGAATTACACTGGGAATCACCACCACAATTTGTAAGGCCTGCAATTTTCTTTGTACGTATAGGAAGAACTCATTTACTTCCTGCAGCATGAGTGGACTTTACAGAAAAGAGCTGGATCTTTTCATGATGTACAGTTTTGTATCGAAGAAACAAAACCTTATGCTAGCTGGTATAGTGGTCTACCAAAATTAATTTTTCTATGTGTTTTTCAGCCACATCATAACATTTATAAGCACAGTACAAGTAGCATTAAATTAACATGTGAAAGGAGAAAGAAGCTAAGTAGTTATATTGATCATCTGTAGCACTAAATGATAAAAAATTAAAAGCTTTCTAGTGCTTTTGATTAGCTGCATGATTCCTGCTTGTATATGTGTGCTTTGTTAGGAAGTGGAGTAATATTTCTTCACACTTAGCACCTTTCTTCCAAGGATTTCTTACTAATGCTATGTACTCCTCAGAATAAGCCCAGTGAAGTAAAATATTTTTTTCCCCATTTTACAGAAAGGCAAATTGAAGCCAGGAGGTATTAGCTGATTTGCTCAAGGTCAAACAGCATTTGCTCCCAATTCCCTGCTCTAGGTACTAGATCACACTTCTATCGTCAGCACACTTCCAGGAGAGAAAGCCGGGCTGGAGGCTCAAGGTATCCACATGTCTGCTGCTGGGGTGAGAAGAGGGAGCAGCCCAGCTGGGGCACTGGGGAATCGGCTGGGGAGAGGAGCTGGAAAGGCAGTTTCATCCCTTCCGTGCAACTCCCCATGGTGGAGGAGGCGGCACTTTGCTCATCTCCAGGAGCTCCCAAAAGTGGGAGGACTCACGGTTAGAGAAAGCAGAGCTCTGTTAACTCTGTGAACAAGCCAAGGGAGCTTTACTGGGCAAGAAAAATTTAAGTCTTTTACCTTCCCTAAATTATCCTTCAGATGCATTTTTGGTCAGTGGTAAATTTCAGGACCAGAGAATTTGGTTGTGGTTACTTTTCTCCCCATATACTGTTCTACATTTCTTTGTCAGACCTGGGATCTAGCTTTGTACTTCTGACAGTGTATAATGCATTGCCCTGAGAAATATGAAAAACCTGGTCTAATTGCAACTAAACAGGACATACACATTTTTTCTCCACCCAGACTGCCAGAGGTAGTTGGAAGTCTCTGGTAACAGAGTTTGAGGCTCTGATTTCTGTAAGTCAGCTTCTAATGTTAAGGGCCTAAATCCTAACATGGACATCTAAAGAGAGACCTGAATTTTCAAAAGCTTTTAGCACGAAGCAGTTCCCATGGACCTGCCTCAGTTCCCTCTCTTGTGTAAACTGAAATTGTTAAGCCTCGATCAAGGGCAGTGTTGTTTTTCTAAAGTGGAGATGTATGTATTGCCTATAGAAGAAATATGATGCAAGTAATAGCCTATGGATTCATTAAGGATTGTTTATGTTTATTTTCACACCATATTACCTTTCAGGAATGGTCGTTTCAGCCATTATATTGACAGGAACTCAGAATAAATCTTAGGTAATATAGGGCTAATCTGCCATACCTGGGAGACCACCTGCTACCCTCTCAAACAGAGGCCAGATCGTTCGGTGCTGAATCACCAGGTAGGGCTTTCTTCTCTGGAGCTGGGGACTTGGGAAACTCTCCCATGGCTCCTTTTCATGTGGAAATTAATGCTTGCCTCTATTTCTGAATAGTAGGTTATTAGAGTTCGTATGCAAATTCCCAGGATGGGAATTTGTCTCTCTTTGATAATTGATATAATAATATGTATTTTTAGTGGTCCAAAGTCCTTGAGCTTGAGCCTTGTATACATAATTTATGTTTATTTCTTACTGTTATTAACTGTAATTTAGTTGTTTGTGCCTTTCATTGCCTTAGATTGAAGGGAGTGTCTCCATCCCATTGCCCCTCCATAAACAATGCCCTTTTAGGGTTCCTTATCCTGTATCCTTGCCCAGACATTTCCTAGCCTGTCAAATGCTGTCATTTTATTCCTTACAGATCATTCACAGTACGTCTCCTGTTGCACACACAAATAAGGAACAAATGCAATCAGGATGCATCATCGTTTAGCATAACAAATAAAAGCCGATCTGTGCAGATTTCCCTTAAAGCGTCTCTTAATATGTATTGTCAAAATGTCTGAAGATGTCTTTTACTCATAAGCGTTTAATTATTTGTGACAATTAAACTAATATTCAGAGCAGGAAAAAAAAGAGGTTATTAAATATTTTCTCTTGTCAAAAGCTAACAAAACGTCACCTGACATAGCAAACTCCTTAAATTTTGTATTTCAAATGTACCTTATAACTGAAAAAGCACTTGAACAAAATTACGGGGCCCCATTTTACAGCCCTGGATTTTGTATTGAATTTGAGGAAATTGTATTTTTAAAACTAGACCAAAATTTAAAGGCACGTCATTAAAGCATATATCAGTAATGAGCAGCTGAATACTTGATGATTAAAAAGGAGTTTCTATCAATTTTTAAGTCTGTGCTGAAATTTACGGCCAAGGGCCCCTCTGACTGAACCAGGGACTCAGACCTGGGTTTTGTAGCCTTAGCCAGTTATTGTTTTACTTGTGCGTGAGAAAAAACAGCTCAAATAACACAGAGCATGTTATCAACCTTTTTTGTGTTCACAATTACAGATATATTTTGTAGTTTTTGTCTGATGATCCCTCTAGCCTGATGGATTGTTTGAACTGGAGAGGCAACATGCTGTGGATGGGGCAGAACAAGTAGCCAACATTGCTGCCCAGTGCTCAGCACCTTCACCCGCCTGGCAGCCCCTTAATGAGGCAGAAGTTCAGCTATGTGATAACAAAAAGGGCAAAAAACCCAGGGAAGATCTTGAAAAGAACAGAAAACCACTGGAGGCCTTGAGAGCAGTGTTGTATGGATGCTGGAGTACTGCATAGCCCTAGGCACAGCAACAATAACATCTACGTTATGGGCGCAACAGTTCCTGTAGTCCAGATTGGGGTTTTCTGTCGAGAGGTCTGATTTCCACTGGTTCTAATGCTTCCGGTTCTGAGCTGCTCAGAGCAACCATTTCTATTATCAAAATCGATGTTTCTTTTCTTAAAAAGTTCTCCCTGTAACTTAGGGTAGGATGTTATTTGGCAAAATATTAAAAGACATACATCAGGGTTTATTTCAAAGCTGTGGGACCACTGTGCTTTCTGGCAGTGACGTGAACATTTTTCAGAGATATCTTCTGTTTTCCCTGAGAAAATCCACCCAAATTTGTCTGACTTATGAAGTCTAAAAGTTGCTGTTGCCAAAGAATTTTTAGAAGGTGACACAGCATTCTCCGACATGCCATCTCCACCACGCATGCTCTGTTCTTGGTTTCTCTTTTTCAATTACATTCCCTTAAAATACGTTTTAGCTGGGGATAAGTAGGACAATTGCTTTCCCTGCTGCAGGGACAGCGATGGGTCTGAGCAGTCAAAGCAGAATGAGGAAATGGTCTGTATTGTGCGTTTAGCTGGAGCCCGGGCCCTGAGATGGGAAGGAGGGAAATTTAGGAAGCAAAGCATGGACAAGCAGGGGTAAGGACGGGAGCAGAGGGCATAAAATTGTCACGTATCTGTAGAAAATGGTGGTAAAAATGTGTACTTGACTGTGTTGCCCAGTTACTGTAGAGCATGATATTCAGCATTAGCTCTTGCAGGGAATGCATCCAACAGTTTCTGTCTCGATTAAGACCCGGGTGGAAATAAGTCTGGTTCTTCCACATGTGCGGTTCCTAGCTTTCCTCAGCTTGCTTTTTCAAAAGCCTGGCGGGGCCCTGGCTTCGTCGCAGGCAGCTGTGAGAAAAGGTGCCATCTGTAGGGCCGGTGCAGGGCTTGTGGCGGGAGCTGGGGGCGTGAGGAGCCTCCAGGCTGCGGCAGGGCCTGGCCTGGCCCTCCTGAGCTGGGCGCTCAGCCCCAGGGGACCTTCTTCTGTGTGGAAAAAGTAGAGAAATTCACTTCAAATTTGCGAGAGCTGTTGAATGGCAGTGGCAATGTCCCGTCCCCGAGGTATGGTGCAGGCAATTCAGGAGCTGTCGCCAGGCCGCGAAACGCCATCGAATCGAGGGAAACCCGGATTGCTGCTAGGAGTCTGGAGGAGATGCGGGCAGCGAGGCTCGGGGCCACACCTTGACTGGCGAGAATTAAACGGACGTATTGAAGAGTGGAGGCAGCACACTGAGAGGTTTGTGGAAACCATATAGAATGTACAATAATAATATATATAGGGAGGTATCGGTCTGTGGAGCTGCGGGAGGTGCCTGGTCAGCAGGCTGGGGTGGCACGAGGCCTGGGGGAGCGTGGTGCCACAGGTAGGCCGGAACAAAGCTGGCAGTTAAGTAGCTGTTGTACAAAAGCAAGCAGCTGGAGAAAGTACAAAGAATAATGCCAGGAGTTTCAACCACAGATATCTGTTTAGATAAAAAGGGCTGTTAGTCTGAGATCTCTTCTCATGCCGCAACATGCAAATTGCAAAGGGCTGATCCCTGTGTCACTGTGTAACTGCCATTTACTTCAGCAGGCGCTGGGCCCTTGCAACTCTGACTTTGGTTTTACTTGGGGAAAGGGATTTTATTTTATTTTGTTTGCTGCCCCGTGGGAGATTTTGTCATAGAAATCGAATCCTTCTATCTGGAAGTTGGTGACAAAACTTGAACCAGGATCAGTAAGAGCGGAGCAGGTTGCCTTCAGGATATTGTACAGTTTTGTCACCTCCAAAATTTGTACATTAAATAACTAAAATCCTGAGAATGTTAATCTAGAAAAGTCACCCTTGCATTACTCTTTTTCTGTTTCTGTGAACTTATTAGAGATCTTATAAACTGGTGATTTGGGTTAAACAGAGGTAAATCATTTGAAGAAATATTTGCGGGGGGGGGGGGCGGACACACAGAAGGATGTTATGACGCCATCAACATCTGGCTTTCCACTTGTTTGGATTAGGGACATTTTACCTTAATCATTCCCAAACATCTCTGCTAAAGTCCCTTCTTTCATTTTTTATCACCTATGAGGTATAGCCAGGCAGGTTTTCAATTTTTGTGTGTGTGTGTTGGGCTAAAGTGCTGAAATTTGTTGTTAGAGTGAGTATATGAACAGTCTCATTTTTATATTTGTCCTCTTTCATTATAATTGTTTGGAAACATTTTGATTCAGTTAAAATGCACTATTTTCAATAAACAAAGTATGTACAGGGGAACAAGGGAGTGATTATGAGTTTCTCCAAGGAAATAAGCATCTCTTAGCCATCATCCTGCAACTGGAAAAGTTCTAATACATGACATCTATATAATTTAGCCTAATAATTTTTTTTTTACAGTGATGTAATGGGGAGAGTGACCTGGACTTTGTAAAAGTTCCCCTACTTACTACAGATTCCCAAGGGCAATGTAACATTCTAGACAGTGTTTTATATGCCCTGATTAAAATGTAACATATTTTTGCATTTCCTGTGCAGTGACCTGTTAGTGCTCATAGACAGAACACTTAAAGAACAGTTACAAGGAGAGATTTCCAAATGTGCCTAATATGCGCGAGTTTTTATAACATTCTTATTTCATTTGAAATTGCAGCTACAGCAGGAACCATTCAGACGGCGCATTGATTTAACTTTTTAATCCACTGTTTTGCTACGTCAAGTAAAATAAATGTTTGTTTTTAGCTCCGGTTTTTTGCATTGCTAAAACTCGTAACTACTTGCTTTAAGCTTGGGATTCTAAAGGGAGCTACATTATCTGAGATTTAAAGCTTGCTTTTTGTAGCTGCTTTCTCACAACTCCCCCAAGAAAAAAAAAAAAATACAAAAGTACAACTTTAGCAAAAAGGGCTTTTATATCTCTATCAATTATAGAAACACCAGCTGCAGTAGATTACAAATGTGTTTGGCTGATTGTGATGTTGTGTGGGGAAAACTGTCACAAGGAGCTGGATTCTGTTCTCCCTGACACCACCGGGATGTCGCACAGCTCCCCGGGCTGCAGCCGGCACTTCTGTCAAAGCTGGAGTGGGCAAGAGCAGGATCCGGCTCAGAGATTGCCAAATTGCATACTGCCAAATCTAGCTCTGTACTTGCGTGCACATCCTGGTGCTAGGAAAAAAATATGGAGCTGTTGAATGTGAACATAAGTGCTAACCGTGTGTCATTGCGTATGCATGGTTTTTTCTGTGAGCTGAAGCAAAAGCCACACTAATACGTCCACAACCTGGACCAGAAATCTCTGGGAAGAATCACTCTAGTTATTGTTGTTCTTTATTTTTTTATATCCAAGATATTTGTTTACTTTTACTTTCTTGAAGAACAAAGTGGAGAGAAAAGGCACCACAGAACAAAAATTGTTTGACCAGCCCATAAAGGTAAAGTGGCTGGAAGTCATGAAGAAAAGAAATATGATATCATGACAGCAATGCAAGATTTAGAATTTTTGGCGGTGTTGAGCTCAGGAGAAATTCATGTATCAAAGTGTGTGTGGGTCATATCACTCCACTAATATCCTGGGTAAAAAGGTAGCAACGTAAGGGCTTTCAGTTGTTTGCGTCTTGGTTACTGTTTCATTTATCTTATTGTGCTTTGGGTCACTCTGGGAGGACTTGGTTGGGCCCTGGTTTATTTTAACAAAGAGAAACTGACATAGCAAAGTTCTGTGTATACTTTACAGTGAAAATGCAATTTTCTATTTTCATTTAATCCCAGGAATGTTGCCATTTTCCAGGCTGTCAAACAAATGAGTGCACTGGAGGACAGTTAGATGTGTCTGTCTAGTTCATCTATCTAATCTACCTCATTTCTAATGTGCCCATCACCATGGAGTCTAGGCAGAAAGTATCTGCCCTGATTTTGCTTTTTGTCTTTATTGGCTGTGGTAAGTCAATTGAGTCCTAAGAGCTTTCAGATTCATCTGCAAAAATAATAACAAAAATATTATCAGTATAATGATTCATTTTTGTACTCTTACTCAGAATTTCCCCTTTCTCTTCTGAGTATATTTGGCTGTTGATTATTGTTGCCTTATCTAGAAGAGGTTATATTTTAGAGGTGTTGTATTAAATTGGAGTTTTACCTGAGTCATCAGTGACTCAAAACTTCATTTGGCTTCTAAAGTGAATTCACTCATGTCCTCTAACTTCTGCTTTTCTCTGCAGAAGCTGACTTCATTTACTAAGCCACCCAGTTTAGCAGCTGCATCTGTTCTGTGACCCTTTGCCATATAAAACATAGGTAAAGGTAATAAGAAGTAATAGAAATTCTGGCTTCAAAAATTATATCTTCATTTGGAAGCCCTGGTTTCTGTTAAATTTAATTACTTCTTTCTCTGCCAATTAGGCAAAAATGCGTTGTAAGACATAAGTGAGCAGTTTTTCAAAAGCAGAGGCCTGAGGTCCGTGCTAAG